>NW_012286701.1:0-1804 GCF_000151885.1 Dipodomys ordii
CAGCAGGGACAAAGCGGGACACAGCGGGACACAGCACCGCCCACTTCAGCAGGGACACAGCGAGGACACAGCAGGACACAGAGGGATACACAGAGAGGACACAGCGTGACACATGGGGACACAGCGGGACACAACGGGGGACACAGAGAGGACACAGCGGGACACAAATGTGGACACAGCAAGGACACAGCGGGACACAGCGGGAAAGAGCGAGACACAGCGGGGGACACAGCCGGGGACACAGCGGGGTACAGCGTCACACTGTGGGGACACAGCGGAGGACACAGCGGGGGACACAGCCGGGGACACAGCGGGACACAGTGGGGTACACAAAGGGACACAGCAGGGACACTGTAGCGGACACAGTGGGACTTATCGGGACACAGCACGGACAAAGCAGGGACACAGCAGGACATAGCGGGGACAAAGCGAGGACAGAGCGGGACACAGAGGTACACAGCGAGGGACACAGCAGGGGACAGTGGGGACAAACCGGGGAACAATGGGGACACAGCGGGACACAGCTAGGACACAGCGGGGAGACAGGGGGACACAGCAGGGGACACAGTGGGACACAGCAGGGGATAGAGCGAGAACACAGAGGGCACATAGGGGGACACTGCGGGACACAGTGGGACACAGCGGGGACAGAGAGACAAAGCAGTTACACAGCGAGGACACAACAGGGACACAGAGGTACACTGCGGGGACACAGCGGGGACACAGCAGGACACAGCAGGACACAGCGGGGACACAGCGGGGACACAGCAGGACACAGCGGGGGACAAAGAGGTGGACACAGAGGCGGACACAGCGGGACACATCGGCACAGAACGGGACACAGCGGGGACACAGCGAGGACAGAGCGAGACACAGCGGGGAATACAATGGGGAACACAGCGGGACACAGCGGGGGACGTAGCATGGACACAGCGGGTCACAGCGGAGAAATAGTGGGGGACACAGCGGGGGACACAGCGGGATACAGAAGGACACAGCGAGGACACAGCGGGACACAGGAGGACACAGCGGGGACACAACGGGGATACAGCGGGACACAGCGGGACACAGCGGGGACACAACGGGGATACAGCGGGACACAGCGGGACACAGCGGGGACACAGCGGGGACACAGCGGGACACACCGTCGGACATAGAGGCGGACACAGCAGGACACAGCGGGCCACAGCGGGGACACAGCAGGACACAGCGGGACACAGCGGGGGACACACCGGGGGAGAGCAGGCACACAGCGGGACACAGCGGGACACAGCGGGACACAGCGTTACACAGCGGGGAACACAGCGGAACACCCGGGACACAGGGGACACAGCGGGGGACACAGCATGGACACAGCGGGTCACAGCGGGGAAATAGTGGGGGACACAGCGTGGGACACAGCGGGATACAGAAGGACACAGCGAGGACACAGCGGGACACAGGAGGACACAGCGGGGACACAGCAGGGAAACAGCGGGGGACACAGTGGGACACTGTGGGGACACAGAGGGACTCAGCGGTCACACAGCGAGGACACACCAGGGACACAGCGGGACACAGCGGGGACACAGCAGGGACACAGTGAGACACAGCGAGGACACAGCGGGACACAGTGTGGGATACAGCGGGGGACAGCGCTGACACACCCGCGGACAGCGCGGACACAGCGGGAAAGAGCGGGGGACATAGCGGGACACAGTGGGGGACACAGCAGGAGACACAGCGGGACACAGCGGGGGACACAGCTAGGATACAGTGGACACAGCGGGGGACAAAGCGAGGACACAGCGGGACACAGCGGGGG
>NW_012286702.1:0-1979 GCF_000151885.1 Dipodomys ordii
GCGGGGGACACAGTGGGACACTGCGGGGACACAGATTGGGCTTATCGGTTACACAGTGAGGACACACCAGGGACACAGTGGGACACAGCGGGGACACAGCGGGGACACAGCGGGACACAGCGGGACCCAGCGGGGACACAGCGGGGACACAGCGGGACACAGCAGGGACACAGCAGGGGACACAGCGGGGGACAGCAGGGACACAGAGGGACACAGCAGGACACAGCGGGGACACAGCAAGGACACAACGGGACACACCGGGACACAGCGGGGGACACAGGAGGGGACAGAGCGGGACACAGCGGGGGACACAGCGGGACACAGCGGGGACAAAGCGGGGGACAAAGCGGGGACACAGCGGGACAAAACGCGACACAGCTGGTCACAGCGGGGACACAGCAGGGGACACAGCGGGGGACAGCAGGGACATAGCCGGACACAGCAGGACACAGCGGGAAACAGCGGGGACACAGCGAGAACACAGTGGGACACAGCGGGACACAGAGGGGACACAGCGGGGGACAGCAGGGAGACACAGCGGGGACACAGCGGGGACACAGGGCAATACAGTGGGGACACAGCGGGGGACAGCAGGGAGACACAGCGGGGACAAAGCGGTGACACAGAGAGACACAGCGAGGACACAGCGGGACACAGCGGAGGACACAGCGGGGGACAGCGGTGACACACCGGCGGACAGCGGGGACACAGCAGGACACAGCGGGACACAGCAAGGGACACAGCGGGACACAATGGGGGACACAGCGGGGGACACAGCGGGACACAGCTGGGGACACAGCGATTACACAGCGGTACACAGCGGGGGACACAGCGGGGACAGTGGGGACACACAGGCAGACAGCGTGGACACAACGGGACACAGCCGGGGACATCGGGGACACAGCGGGACACAGCGGGACACAGCAGGGACTCAGCAGGGACACAGCCGGACCCAGAGGGATACACAGAGAGGTCACAGCGTGACACATGGGGACACAGCGGGACACAGCGTGGCACACAGCCGGGGACACAGCGGGACACAGCAGGGGACACAGCAGGGACACAGCGGGACACAGTGGGGACACAGCGGGACATATCGGGCGACACAGCAGGACACAGCGGGGTACACAGCGGGACACAGCGGGACACAAGGGGACACAGCAGGGACACAGCGGGGGAAACAGCGGGACACAAAGGGGGACACAGCGTTACACAGCGGGGCACAGCGGGACACAGCGGGGACACAGCAAGGGACACAGCAGGACACAGAGGGGAACAAAGGGGGCACACAGCGGGACAGAGTGGGACACAGTGTGGTACACAGAGGGACACAGCGGGGACACAGCGGGACACAGCAGCGACACAGCGGAACACAGCCGGGGACACAGTGGGACACAGCCTGGGACAGAGCGGGAAACAGCCTGGACACAGCGGGACACAGCGAGACACAGCAGTGACAAAGTGGCCACACAGCGGGACACAGCAGGACACAGCGGGACACAGCGGGGGACAGAGGGGACACACCGGTGGACAACGGGGACACAGCAGGACAGCGCGGGGGTCACAGTGGGAAACAGCGTGGACACAGATGGACACAACGGGACACAGCTGGACAGAGCGGAGACACAGCTGGGACAAAGCGGGGGACACAGTGGGGGACACAGCGGTAAAGAGTGGGGGACACAGCGGGACTCAGCTGGGGACACATTAAAGGACACAGTGGGTGACACAGCGGGGGAAACAGCGGGAAACAGCGGGGGACACAGCAGGACAAAGCTGGACACAGTGGGGACTGAGTGGGACACAGCGGGGACACAGCGGCGGACACAGCGTGGACACAGCGGGGACACAGCGGGGGACAGTGGGGACACAGCGGGGGACAGTGGGGAGACACAGAGGTGACACAGCGGGGGACAGCAGTGAAACACAGGGGGGACACAGCGGGGACACATCGGTACACAGCGGACACAGGGGGTACA
>NW_012286703.1:0-12439 GCF_000151885.1 Dipodomys ordii
TCACAGAGGTACACAGCGAGGGACACAGCGGGGGACAGTGGGGACAAACCGGGGAACAACGGGGACACAGCGGGACACAGCTGGGACACAGCGAGGACACAGAGGGACACAGCCGGACAAAGCAGGACAGAGAGGGGAACACAGCGGGGGACACAGCGGGACACAGCGGGACACAGAGGGGTACACAGTGAGACACATCGGGGATACAGCAGGGACACAGCGGGACACAGCGTGGGACAGAGCAGGATATAGCGGGGGACACAGCGGGACACAGCGGGGACACAGCGGGGACATATTGGGGACACAGCGGGACACAGCGGGGCACATCGTGCGACACAGCAGGACACTGCGGGGTACACAGCGGGACACAGCAGGACACAAAGGGACACAGCAGGGACACAGCGGGGAACACAGCAGGGACACTTCGAGTCAGAGCGGGGATACAGTGGGGGACACAGCAAGGACACAGCGGGACACAGAGGGATACACAGCGAGGACACAGTGTGACACATGGGGACCCAGCGGGACCCAGCGGGGGACCCAGCAAGGAGACAGCGGGACACAAATGGGGACAAAGCAAGGACACAGCGGGACACAGCGTGAAAGAGCGGGACACAGCGGGGGACACAGCCGGGGACACAGCGGGACACAGCAGGGGACACAGCGGGGACACAGCGGAACACATGGGACACAAAGGGACACAGCAGGGACACAGCGGGGGACACAGCGGGACACAAAGGGAGACACAGCGTTACACAGCGGGGACACAGCGAAACACAGCGGGGACACAGCAGGGGACACAGCAGGACACAAAGGGGAACAAAGGGGGCACACAGCGGGACACAGTGGGACACAGCAGGGTACACAGCGGGACACAGCGGGGACACAGCAGGGACACAGTGGGAAACAGCGGGACACAGCGGGGGAAAAAGCGGGACACACCGGGATATAGCAGGACACAGCGGGGGACACAGCAGGGGACACAGAGCCGCACACAGCGGGAGAGAGTGGAACACAGCAGGGACACAGCGAGGACACAGCGGTACATCGAGGGGACAAAGCGAGGACAGAGCGGGAAACAGAGGTACACAGCGAGGGACACAGTGGGGGACAGTGGGGACAAATCGGGGAACAACGGGGACACAGCGGGACACAGCTGGAACACAGCGAAGACACAGCGGGACACAGCGGGGACACAGCGGGACACAGTGGGGAGACAGCGGGACACAGCGAGACACATCGGGCGACACAGCCAGACACTGCGGGGTACACAGCGGGACACAGCGGGACACAAAGGGACACAGCGGGACACAGTGGGGACACAGCGGGACACAGCGGGACACATCGCGCAACACAGCAGGACACTGCGGGGTACACAGCGGGACACAGCGGGACACAAAGGAACACAGCAGGGACACAGCGGGGGACACAGCGGGACACAAAGGGGGACAAAGCGTTAAACAGCGGGGCACAGCGGGACACAGCAGGGACACAGCAGTGGACACAGCAGGACACAGAGGGGAACAAAGGGGACACACAGCGGGACACAGTGGGACACAGCAGGGTACAGAGCGGGACACAGCGGGGACACAGCAGGGGCACATTGGGAAACAGCGGGACACAGCGGGGGACACAGCAGGGGACACAGAGCCGCACACAGCGGGAGAGAGTGGAACACAGCAGGGACACAGCGGGGACACAGCGGTACATCGCGGGGACAAAGCGAGGACAGAGTGGGACACAGAAGTACACAGCGAGGGACACAGTGGGGGACAGTGGGGACAAACCCGGGAACAACGGGGACACAGTGGGACACAGATGGGACACAGCGAGGACACAGTGGGACACAGCGGGGACACAGCGAGTACACAGCGGGACGCAGGCGGACACAGCAGGACACAGACGGGAACAGAGCGGGGGACACAGCGGGACACAGCTGGGACACAGCAAGGACACAGCGGGACACAGCAGGGACTCAGCGGGACACAGCCGGGGACAGAGCAGGATATAGCGGGGGACACAGCGGGACACAGCGGGGACACAGCGGGACAGAGCGGGGAACACAGCGGGATATAGCAGGGGACACAACGAGGACAAAGCGGGACACAGAGGTACACAGTGGGGACACAGCAAGGCCACAGCGGAACACAGGGGGACACAGCAGGGGACACAGCAGGGGACACAGCGGGACACAGGGGGACACAGCGGGACACAGCGGGGACAGAGCGGGGGACACAGCGGGGACACAGCGGGGACACAGCGGGGGACACAGCGGGACACAAAAGGGAACCCAGCGTTACACAGCGGGGACACAGCAGGACACAGTGGGGACACAGCAGGGGACACAGCAGGACACAGAGGGGAACAAAGGGGGCACACAGCGGGACACAGTGGGGGACACAGCGGGACAAAGCGGGACACAGTGGGGACAGAGTAGGACACAGCGGGGACACAGCGGTGGACACAGCGGGGACACAGCGGGGACACAGCGGGTCACACCGGGGACACAGCGGGACACAGCAGCGACACAGCGGAACACAGCGGGGGACACTGCGGGACACAGCCTGGGACAGATCGGGACACAGTGTGGACATAGCGGGACACAGCGAGACACAGCAGTGACAAAGCGGCCACACAGCGGGACACATCGGGACACAGCGGGACACTCGGGGGACAGAGGGGACACACCGGTTGACAACGGGGACACAGCAGGACAGCGCGGGGGTCACAGTGGGAAACAGCGGGGACACAGAGGGACACAGTGGGACACAGCGGGACAGAGCAGGGACACAGCGGGGACACCACGGGGGACACAGTGGGGGACAGAGCGGGACTAAGCAGAGGACACATCAAAGGACACAGCGGATGACACAGCGGGGGAAACAGCGGGAAACAGCGGGGGACACAGCGAGGACACAGCAAGACACAGCGTGGTACACAGAGGCAGACACAGCAGTACACATCTTGACACAGCGGGGACACAGTGGGACACAGCGGGACACAGTGGGGACACAGCGGGGACACAGCTAGACATAGGGGGACCCAGCGGGGACCCAGCGGGGACACAGCGAGACACAGCGGGGGACACAGAGGAGGACACAGCAGAACACAGCGGGACACAGCGCGACACAGCAGGAACACAGCGAGGACACAGTGGGACACAGCGGGGAACACAGCGGGGGACACAGCGGGGAACACAGCGGGGGACACAGCAAGACACAGCCGGACACAGCGGGGGACACAGCATGGACACAGCAAGTCACAGCGGGGAAATAGTGGGGGACACAGCGGGGGACACAGGAGGATATAGAAGGACACAGCGAGGGCGCAGCGGGACACAGGAGGACACAGCGGGGACACAGCGGGGAAACAGCGGGGGACACAGTGGGACACTGCGGGGACACAGAGGGGCTTAGCGGTTACACAGTGAGGACACACCAGGGACACAGTGGGACACAGCGGGGACACAGCGGGGACACAGCGGGACCCAGCGGGACCCAGCGGGGACACAGCAGGGACACAGTGGGACACAGCGGGGGACACAGCATGGGACACAGCAGGGGACAGCGGGGACACAGAGGGACACAGCAGGACACAGCGGGGGAAACAGCGGGACACAAAGGGGGACACAGCGTTACACAGCGGGGCACAGCGGGACACAGCGGGGACACAGCAAGGGACACAGCGTGACACAGGGGGACAAAGCAGGGGACAAAGCGGGGACACAGCGGGACAAAACGCGACACAGCTGGACACAGCGGGGACACAGCAGGGGACACAGCGGGGGACAGCAGGGACATAGCCGGACACAGCAGTACACAGTGGGAAACAGCGGGGACACAGCAGTGACAAAGTGGCCACACAGCGCGACACCGCGGGACAAAGCGGGACACAGCGGGGGACAGAGGGCCACACCGGTGGACAACGGGGACACAGCAGGACAGCGCGGGGGTCACAGTGGGAAACACCGTGGACACAGATGGACACAGCGGGACACAGCGGGACAGAGCTTGGACACAGCTGGGACAAAGCGCGGGACACAGTGGGGGACACAGCGGTAAACAGCGGGGGACACAGCGGGACTCAGCTGGGGACACATTAAAGGACACAGTGGGTGACACAGCGGAGGAAACAGCGGGAAACAGCGGGGAACACAGCAGGACAAAGCTGGACAGAGTGGGGACTGAGTGGGACACAGCGGGGACACAGCGGCGGACACAGCGGGGACACAGCGGGGACAGAGTGGGACACAGCGGGGACAAAGCGGGGGACAGTGGGGAGACACAGGGGGGACACAGCGGGGGACAGCAGTGAAACACAGGGGGAACACAGCGGGGACACATCGGTACACAGCGGGACACAGGGGGTACACAGCAGGACACAGTGGGGACACAACGGGGACACAGCGGGGGACACAGTGGGACACAGTGGGGACACAGAGGGACTCAGCGGTTACACAGCGAGGACACACCAGGGACACAGCGGGACACAGCGGAGACAAAGCGATGACACAGTGAGACACAGCGAGGACACAGCGGGACACAGCGGAGGACACAGCGGGGGACAGCGGTGACACACCGGCGGACAGCCGGGACACAGCGGGACACAGCTGGGGACACAGCGAGGACACAGCGGGACACAGCGGGGGACACAGCGGGGACAGTGGGGACACACATGCAGACAGCGGGGACACAACGGGACACAGCCGGGGACATCGGGGACACAGCGGGACACAGCGGGACACAGCAGGGACACAGCAGGGACACAGCCGGACATAGAGGGATACACAGAGAGGACACAGCGTGACACTGCAGGGTACACAGCGGGACACAGCGGGACACAAAGGGACACAGCAGGGACACAGCGGGGGACACAGTGGGACACAGTGGGGTACACAGCGTGACACAGCGGGGACACAGCAGGGGCACAGTGGGAAACTGCGGGACGCAGCGGGGGACAAAGCGGGACACAGCGGGACACAGCGGGACACAGCGGGGGACACAGCGGAGGACACAGAGCTGCACACAGCGGGAGAGAGTGGAACACAGTACGGACACAGCAGGGACACAGCGGGGGACACAGCAGGGGACACAAAAGGACACAGGGGGACACAGCGGGACACAGCGGGGACACAGTGGGGGACACAGCGGGACACAAAGGGAGACCCAGCGTTACACAGCGGGGACACAGCGGGACACAGCGGGGACACAGCAGGGGACACAGCAGGACACAGAGGGGAACAAAGGGGGCACACAGCGGGACACAGTGGGACACAGCGGGGTACAGAGAGGGACCCAGCAGGGACACAGCAGGGGCACAGTGGGAAACAGCGGGACACTGCGGGGGACAAAGCGGGACACACCAGGAAACTGCGGGACACAGCAGGGGACACAGCAGGGGACACAGAGCTGCACACAGCAGGAGAGAGTGGAACACAGCAGGGACACAGCAGGCACACAGCGAGACACAAAGCGGGATGCAGCGTTACACAGCGGGGACACAGGGGGACACAGCGGGGACCCAGCAGGACACAGAGGGGAACAAAGGGGGCACACAGCAGGACACAGCGGGGGACAAAGCGGGACAAAGCGGGACACAGTGGGGACAGAGTGGGACACAGCGGGGACACAGCGGGGACACAGCGGTAAACACCGGGGACACAGCAAGGACACAGCGGGACACAGCAGCGACACAGCGGAACACAGCGGGGGACACAGCGGGACACAGCCTGGGACAGAGCGGGACACAGCGTGGACACAGCGGGTCACAACGGGGGACACAGCATGGACACAGCAAGTCACAGCGGGGAAATAGTGGGGGACACAGCAGGGGACACAGCAGGATACAGAATGACACACCGAGGACACAGCGGGACACAGGAGGACACAGCGGGGACACAGCGGGGAAACAGCGGGGGACACAGTGGGACACTGCGGGGATACAGAGGGTCTTAGCGGTTACACAGCGAGGACACACCAGGAACACAGCGGGACACAGCGGACACACAGCGGGGACACAGCGGGACACAGCGAGGACACAGCCTGACACAGCGGGGGATACAGCGGAAGACAGCGGTGACACACCGGTGGACAGCGTGGACACAGCGGGACACAGCGGGGGACACAGCGGGACACACTGGGGGACACAGCGGGGGACACAGCGGGGACACAGCGGGGGACACAGTGGAACACAGCGAGGACACAGAGGGACACAGCGGGACACAAAGGGGACACAGCGGGACACAGCGGGGGACAAAGGCCGAAAAAGCAGGACACAGCGGGACACAGCGGGAAACAGCAGGACACAGCGGGGGACACACCGGGACACAGCGGGGGTCACAGCAAGAACACAGCGGGACACAGGAGGACACAGCAGGGACACAGCGGGGACACAGCGGGGGTCACTGTGGTACACAGCAGGGACACAGCGAGGACACAGCGGGGACATAGGGGGACACTGTGGGACACAGTGGAACACAGCGGGGACACAGAGGGATATAGCAGTTACACAGCGAGGACACACCAGAGACACAGCGGGACACAGCGGGGACACAGCGGGGACACAGCGAGACACAGCGGGACCCAGTGGGGACACAGCAGAGACACAGCGGGACACAGCGGGGGACACAACGGGACACAGCGTGGGACAGAGCAGGACACAGCATGGGCACAGTGGGACACAGCGGGGGACACAGCTGGGACACAGCGGGTCAACAGCGGGGACACAGTGGGGGACACAGCGAGGACACAGCTGGACACAGAGGGATACACAGCGATGACACAGCGTGACACATGGGGACACAGCAGGAAAGAGCGGGACACAGCCGGGGACACAGCGGGACACAGCAGGGGACACAGCGGGGACACAGCGGGACACAGTGGGGACACAGCTGGACACAGCGGGACACATCGGGGAACACAGCAGGATACTGCGGGGTACACAGCGAGACACAGCGGGACAGAAAGGGACACAGCAGGGACACAGCGGGGCACACAGCGGGACACAAAGGGGGACACAGCATTACACAGCGGGGACACAGCGGGACACAGGGGGGACACAGCAGGGGACACAGCAGGACACAGAGGGGAACAAAGGGGGCACACAGTGGGAAACAGCGGGACACAGCGGGGGACAAAGCGGGACACACCGGGATACAGCGGGACACAGCGGGGGACACAGCCGGGGACACAGAGCCGCACACAGCGGGAGAGAGTGGAACATATCTGGGACACAGCGGGGACACAGCGGGACATCGCGGGGACAAAGCGAGGACAGAGCTGGACACAGAGGTACACAGCGAGGGACACAGCGGGGGACAGTGGGGACAAACCGGGGAACAACTGGGACACAGCGGGACACAGCTGGGACACAGCGGGGACACAGCGGCACTCAGCGGGGGACACATCGGGACACAGCAGGGGACACAGCGGGGGACAGCGGGGACACACAAGCGGACAGCGGAACAAAGCGGGGGACACAGTGGCTGACACAGCGGGTGACACAGCGGGACACAGCGGGGTACACAGTGGAACACAGCGAGGACAAAGCGGGACACAGCAGCACACAGCGGGACACAGCGGGGGACACAGAGGCTGACAAAACAGGACACAGCGCGAAACAGCAGGACACAGCGGTGGACACACCTGGACACAGCGGGGGTCACAGCGAGGACACAGCGGAACACAGGAGGACACAGCGTGGACACAGCGGGGACACAGTAGGGGACACAGTGGGTCAGATCGGGGTATACAGCGAGGATACAGCGGGGACATAGGGGGACACTGCGGAACACAGTGGAACACAGCGGGGAAACAGAGGGACATAGCAGTTACAGAACGAGGACACACCAGGGACACAGTGGGACACAGCGGGGACACAGCGGGGACCCAGCGGGACCCAGCGGGGGACACAGCGGGGGACAGCTGGGACACACATGCGGACAGCGGAGACACAGCGGGACACAGCGGGGGACATCGGGGACACAGCGGGACACAGCGGGGACAAAGCAGGGACACAGCGGGTCACAGCGGGGACACAGTGGGGGACACAGTGAGGACACAGCGGGACACAGAGGGATACACAGAGAGGACACAGCATGACACATGGGGACACAGCGGGACACAGCGGGGGACCCAGCGAGGACACATTGGGACACAAATGGGGACACAGCAAGGACACAGCTTGACACAGCGGGAAAGAATGGAACACAGCTGGGGACACACCCGGAGACACACCGGGACACAGCAGGGGACACAGCGAAAACACAGCGGGACACAGAAGGACGCACAGCGAGGACACAGAGTGACACATGGGGACGCAGCAGGACACATCGGGCGACACAGCAGGACACTGCGGGGTACTCAGCGGGACACAGCGGGACACAAAGGGACACAGCAGGGACACAGCTGGGGACACAGCGGGACACAAAGGGGGACACAGCGTTACACAGCGAGGACACAGTGGGACACAGCGGGGACACAGCAGGGGACACAGCAGGACACAGAAGGGAACAAAGGTGGCACACAGCGGGACACAGTGGGACACAGCGGGGTACACAGCGGGGCCACAGCGGGACATCGCGGGGACAAAGCGAGGACAGAGTGGGACACAGAGGTACACAGCGAAGGACACAGCGGGGGACAGTGGGGACAAACCGGGGAACAACGGGGACACTGCGGGACACAGCTAGGACACAGCAGGGGACACAGTGGGACACAGCAGGGGATACAGCGAGGACACAGAGGGGACATAGGGGGACACTGCGGGACACAGTGGGACACAGCGGGGACACAGAGGGACATAGCACTTACACAGCGAGGACACACCAGGGACACAGAGGGACACAGCGGGGACACAGCGGGGACACAGCGGGGGACACAGTGGGGGACACAGCGGTAAACAGCAGGGGACACAGCGGGACTCAGCGGGGGACAGAGCAAAGAACACAGCGGGACACAGCGGGGGACATAGCGGGGACACAGCGGGACACAGCTGGACACAGCTGGAGACACAGCGGGTGACACAGTGGGGGAAACAGCTGGAAATAGCGGGGGACACAGCGAGGACACAGCACGACACAGCGGGGGACACAGCAGGACACAGCGGGGTACACAGAGGCAGACCAGCGGTACACATCCGGACACAGCGGGGACACAGCAGGACACAGCGGGACACAGCGGGGGACACACCGGGGGAGAGCAGGCACACAGCGGGACACAGCGGGACACAGCGGGACACAGCGGGGGACACAGCATGGACACAGCGGGTCACAGCGGGGAAATAGTGGGGGACACAGCGGGGGACAAATCGAGATACAGAAGGACACAGCGAGGACAAAGCGGGACACAGGAAACAGCGGGGACACGGCGGGGACACAGCGGGGGACACAGTGGGACACAGCTGGGGATACAGAGAGGACACAGCAGGGACACTGCGGGACACAGCGGGTCACAGCGGGGAAATAATGGGGGACACAGCGGGATACAGAATGACACAGCGAGGACACTGCAGGGACATAGGGGGACACTGCGGGACACAGTGGGACACAGCGGGAACACAGAGGGACATAGAGGTTACACAGCGAGGACACACCAGGGACACAGCGGTACACAGCGGGGACACAGCGGGAAACAGCGGGAAAGAGTGGGACACAGCGGGGGTCACAGCCGGGGACACAGCGGGGTACACCGGCACACAGTGGGGACACAGCGGGGGACACAACGGGTGACACAGCGGGACACAGTGGGGTACACAAAGGGACACAGTGGGGGACACTCTAGCGGACACAGTGGGACTTATCGGGACACAGCGGGACACAGCGGGGAACACAACGGGGGACACAGCGGGGGACAGTGGGGAAATAGTGGGCGACACAGCGAGGGACACAGCGGGATACAGAAGGACACAGCGAGGACACAGCGGGGACATAGGGTGACACTGCGGGACACAGTGGGACACAGTGGGGACACAGAGGGACATAGAGGTTACACAGCCAGGACACACCAGGGACACAGCGGAACACAGCGGGGACACAGAGGCGGACACAGCAGAAACACAGTGGGGACAGAGTGGGACACAGCGGGGACACAGCGGGGGAAACAGCGGGGACACAGCGGGGACACAGCGGGACACACCGGGACACAGCAACGACACAGTGGAACACAGCGGGGGACACAGCGGGACACAGCCTGGGACAGAGTGGGACACAGCGTGGACACAGCGGGACACAGCGAGACACAACAGTGACAAAGCGGCGACACAGCGGGACACAGCGGGGACACAGCGGGAGACAGAGAGGACACACCGCTGGACAACAGGGACACAGCAGGACAGCGCGGGGGTCACAGTGGGAAACAGCGGAGACACAGGGGGACACAGGGGGCGACACAGAGGGACACAGCGGGACACAGCGGGACAGAGCGGGGACACAGCGGGGACAAAGCGGGGGACACAGTGGGGCACACAATGGGACACAGCGGGGACACAGAGGGACTCAGCGGTTACACAGCGAGGACACACCAGGGACACAGAGGGACACAGAGGAGACAAAGCAGGGACACAGTGAGACACAGCGAGGACACAGTGGGACACAACGGGACACATCGGGCGACACAGCAGGACACTGGGGGTACACAGCGTGACACAGCGGGACACAAAGGGACACAGCAGGGACACAGCGGGTGACACAGCGGGGGAAACAGCGGGAAACAGCGGGGACACAGCGGGACACAGCGGGAAACAGCGGGGACACAGCAGGACACAGCGGGGACACAGCGGGAGACACAGTGGGACACAGTGGGGACACAGAGGGACTTAGCGGTTACACAGCGAGGACACATCAGGGACACAGCGGGATACAGCGGAGACATAGCGGGGACACCGTGAGACACAGCGAGGACACAGCGGGACACAGCGGAGGACCCAGCGGGGGACAGCGGTGACACACCGGCGCACAGCGGGGACACAGAGGGACACAGAGGGACACAGCGGGGGACACAGCCGGACACAGTGAGGGACACAGTGGGGACACAGCGGGATACAGCTGGGGACACAGCAAGGACACAGCGGGACACAGCGGGGGACACAGCGAGGACACAGCGGCACAGAGCGGGGAACAGAGCGGGGGACAGCGGGGACAAATATGCAGACAGCGGGGACACAACGGGACACAACGGGGGACCTGGGGACACAGCGGGACAGAGCGGGGACACAGCGGGACACAGCGGGAAACAGCGGGACACAGAGGGGACACAGCGGGGGACAGCAGGGAGACACAGCGGGGACATAGCGGGGACACATCGGTACACAGCGGGACACAGGGGGTACACAGCAGGACACAGCAGGACACAGCTGGAAACAAAACCGGACACAGCGGGGGACACAGCGGGACACAGCAGGGGACACAGCATGACAAAGCGGGACACAGTGGGGACAGAGTGTGACACAGCGGGGACACAGTGGGGGACACAGCGGGGACACAGCGGGGACAGAGTGGGACACAGCGGGAACACAGCGGGGGACACAGCCTGGACACAGCGGGGACACACCGGAGACACAGCAGGGACACAGCGGGACACAGCAGCGACACAGCGGAACACAGCGGGGGACACAGCGGGACACAGCCTGGGACAGAGCGGGACACAGCGTGGACACAGCGGGACACAGCGAGACACAGCAGTGACAAAGCGGCGACACAGCGGGATACATCGGGACACAGCGGGAGACAGCGGGGACAGAGGGGACACACCGGTGGACAACGGAAACACAGCAGGACAGCGCGGGGGTCAGAGTGGGAAAGAGCGGGGACACAGGGGGACACAGGGGGCGACAACACCAGGGACAAAGCGGGGACAGGGCGGGGACACAGCGGGACACAGCGGGACCCAGCGGGGACACAGCGGGGACACAGCGGGACACAGCAGGGGAAACAGCAGGGGAATCAGCGGGGGACAGCGGAAACACAGAGGGACACAGCAGGATACAGCGGGGAAACAGCAAGGACACAATGGGACACAGCGGGACACAGTGGGGGACACAGCAGGGGACACAGCGGGACACAGCGGGGGACACAGGGGGACACAGCGGGACAAAGCGGGACAAAGCGGGACAAAACGGGACACAGCTGGACACAGCAGGGACACAGCAGGGGACACAGCGGGGGACAGCGGGGACACAGCCGGACACAGCAGGACACAGAGGGAAACAGCGGGGACACAGCGAGTACACAGCGGGACACAGCGGGACACAGAGGGGACACAGCGGGGGACAGCAGGGAGACACAGCGGGGACACAGCGGGTCAACAGCGGGGACACAGTGGGGGACACAGCGAGGACACAGCGGGACACAGAGGGATTCACAGAGAGGACACAGCGTGACACATGGGAACACAGCGGGACACAGCGGGGGACACAGAGAGGACACAGAGGGACACAAATGGGG
>NW_012286704.1:0-11430 GCF_000151885.1 Dipodomys ordii
ACAGTGGGGACACATCGGTACACAGCGGGACACAGGGGTACACAGCAGGACACAGCGGGACACAGCGGGAAACACAACCAGACACAGCGGGGGACACAGCGGGACACAGTGGGGTACACAGCAGGACAAAGCGGGACACAGTGGGGACAGAGTGAGACACAGCGGGGACACAGCGGGGGACACAGCGGGGACACAGCGGGGACACAGCTGGACACACCGGGGACACAGCAGGGACACAGCGGGACACAGCAGCGACACAGTGGAACACAGCGGGGGACACAGCGGGACCCAGCCTGGGACAGAGCGGGACACAGCGGGGGACACAGCGGGACACAGCTGGGGACACAGCAAGGACACAGTGGGGGACACAGCTGGGGACAGCGGGGACACACATGCAGACAGCAGGGACACAACGGGACACAGCGGGGGATATCGGGGACACAGCGGGACACAGCGGGACAGAGCAGGGACACAGCAGGACACAGCGGGTCAAAGCGGGGACACAGTGTTGGACACAGCGAGGACACAGCGGGACACAGAGGGATACACAGAGAGGACACAGCGTGACGCATGGGGACACAGCGGGGGACACAGAGAGGACACAGCTGGACACAAATGGGGACACAGCAAGGACACAGCGGGACAAAGCGGAAAAGAGCGGGACACAGCGGGGGACACAGCCGGGGACCCAGCGGGACACAGCGGGACACAGCTGGGGACACAGCAGGGACACATCGGGTCACAGTGGGGACACAGTGGGGGACACAGCAAGGACACAGCGGGACACAGAGAGATACACAGCGAGGACACAGCGTGACACATGGGGACACAGCGGGACACAGCGGGGCACCCAGCGAGGACACAGCGGGACACAAATGGGGACACAGCAAGGACACAGCAGGACACAGCGTGAAAGAGCGGGACACAGCGGGGGACACAGCCGGGGACACAGCGGGACACAACAGGGGACACAGCGGGCACACAGCGGGACACAGTGGGGACACAGCGGGACACAGTGGGACACATCGGGCGACACAGCAGGACACTGCGGGGTACACAGCGGGACACAGCGGGACACAAAGGGACACAGCAGGGACACAGCGGGGGACACAGCAAGGACACATCGGGTCACAGCGGGGACACAGTGGAGGACACAGCAAGGACACAGCGGGACACAGAAGGATACACAGTGAGGACACAGTGTGACACATGGGGACACAGCGGGACACAGCGGAGGACCCAGCGAGGACACAGCGGGACAAAAATGGGGACACAGCAAGGACACAGCGGGACACAGGGTGAAAGAGCGGGACACAGCCGGGGACACAGCTGTGGACACAACGGGACACAGCGGGGTACACAGAGGCAGACACAGCGGTACACATCGGGACACAGCGGGGACACAGCGGGACACAGCGGGACACAGAGGGGTCACAGCAGGACACAGCGGGGACACAGCGGGGACACAGCGGGGACAGAGGGGGGACACAGTGGGACACAGCGGGGACACAGAGGGACTCAGCGTTTACACAGCGAGGACACACCAGGGACACAGAGGGGAACAAAGGGGGCACACAGCAGGACACAGTGGGACACAGCGGGGTACACAGCCGGACACAGCGGGGACACAGCAGGGCCACAGTGGGAAACAGCGGGACACAGCGGGGGACAAAGCGGGACACACCGGGATACAGCGGGACACAGCCGGGGACACAGCAGGGCACACAGAGCCGCACACAGCGGGAGAGAGTGGAACACAGCAGGGACACAGCGGGGACAGATCGGGACATCGCGGGGACAAAGCGAGGACAGAGCGGGACACAGAGGTACACAGCGAGGGACACAGCGGGGGACAGTGGGGACAAACCGGGGAACAAAGGAGACACAGCGGGACACAGCTGGGACACAGGGAGGACACAGAGGGACACAGCAGGGACACAGCGAGTACACAGCGGGACACAGCCGGACACAGCAGGACACAGAGGGGAACACAGCGGGGGACACAGCGGGACAGAACGGGACACAGCGGGGTACACAGTGAGACACATCGGGGATACAGCAGGGACACAGCGGGACACAGCGGGGACAGAGCAGGATATAGCGGGGGACACAGCGGGACACATGGGGGACACAGCTGGACAGAGCGGGGAAAACACCGGGATATAGCAGGGGACACAACGAGGACAAAGCGGGACACAGAGGGACACAGCAGGGGACACAGCAAGGTCACAGCGGGACACAGCGTGAAACAGCGGGGGACACAGCATGGGACACAGGGGGACACAGCGGGACAGAGCGTGGACACAGCAGGGGACACAGCGGGACACAAAGGGGGACCCAGCGTTACACAACGGGGACACAGCGGGACACAGCGGGGACACAGCATGGGACACAGCAGGACACAGGGGGACACAGCGGGACACAAAGGGACACAGTGGGACAGAGTGGGGAACACAGCGGGATATAGCAGGGGACACAACGAGGACAAAGCGGGACACAGCGGGACACAGTGGGGACACAGCAGGGGACACAGCAGGTCACAGAGGGGAACAAAGGGGGCACACAGCGGGACACAGCGGGGGACACAGTGGGACAAATCGGGACACAGTGGGGACAGATTGGGACACAGCGGGGACACAGCGGGGGACACAGCAGGGACACAGCGGGACACACAGGGGACACAGCGGGGACACAGCTGGACACAGTAGCGACACAGCGGAACACAGCGGGGGACACAGCGGGACAGAGCCTGGGACAGAGCGGGACACAGCGTGGACACAGCAGGACACAGTGAGACACAGCAGTGACAAAGCGCTGACACAGCGGGACACATCGGGACACAACGGGACAAAGGGGGGATAGAGAGGACAAACCGTTGGACAACGGGGACACAGCAGGACAGCGCGGGGGTCACAGTGGGAAACAGCGGGGACACAGAGGGACACAGCGGGACACAGCGGGACAGAGCGGGGACACAGCGGGGACAAAGCGGGGGACACAGTGGGGGACACAGCGGTAAACAGCGGGGGACACAGCGGGACTCAGCTGGGGACACATCAAAGGACACATCGGGTGACACAGTGGGGGAAACAGCGGGAGACACAGCTAAGACACAGCAGGACACAGCGGGGTACACAGAGCCAGACACAGCGGTACACATCGGGACACAGCGGGGACACAGCGGGGGACACAGCGGGACATCGCGGGGACAAAGCAGGGACAGAGCAGGACACAGAGGTACACAGCGAGGGACACAGCGGGGGACAGTGGGGACAAACCAGGTAACAACAGGGACACAGCGGGACACAGCTGGGACACAGCGAGGAAACAGCGGGACACAGCGGGGACACAGCGAGTACACAGCGGGACACAGCCGGACACAGCAGGACACAGAGGAGAACACAGCGGGGGACACAGCGGGATAGAGCGGGACACAGCGGGGTACACAGTGGGACACATCGGGGATACAGCAGGGACACAGCGGGACACAGCGAGGGACAGAGCAGGATATAGTGGGGGACACAGCGAGACACTGCGGGGACACAGCGGGACAGAGCAGGGAACACAGTGGGATATAGCAAGGGACACAACGAGGACAAAGGTGGACACAGAGTGACACAGCAGGGGACACAGCAAGGCCACAGCGGGACAGAGCAGGACACAGCGGGGGACACTGCAGGGTACACAGCGGGACACAGCGGGACACAGCGGGGACACAGCAGGGGACACAGCAGGACACAGAGGGGAACAAAGGGGGCACACAGCGGGACTCAGCGGGGGACACAGTGGGACAAAGCGGGACACTTGGGGACAGAGTGGGACACAGCGGGGACACAGCGGGGGACACAGCGGGGACACAGCGGGACACCCCGGGGACATAGCGGGGACACAGAGGGACACAGCAGCGACACAGAGTAACACAGCGGGGGACACAGCGGGACACAGCCTGGGACAGAGCGGGACACAGCGTGGACACAGCGGGACACAGCGAGACACAGCAGTGACAAAGCGGCGACACAGCGAGACACATCGGGACACAGCGGGACACAGCGGGGGACAGAGGGGACACACCGGTGGACAACTGGAACAAAGCAGGACAGCGCGGGGGTCACAGTGGGAAACAGCGGGGACACAGAGGGACACAGCGGGACACAGCGGGACAGAATGGGGACACAGCGGGGACAAAGCGGGGGACAGAGTGGGGGACACAGCGGTAAACAGCGGGGGACACAGCGGGACTCAGCTGGGGACACATCAAAGGACACATCAGGTGACAAAGCGGGGGAAACAGCGGAAAACAGCGGGGGACACAGCGAGGACACAGCAGGACACAACGGGAAACACAACCGGACACAGCAGGGGACACAGCGGGACACAGCGGGACACAGCGGGGACACAGCGGGACACAGCGGGACACAGCGGGAAACACAACCGGACACAGCGGGGGACACAGCGGGACACAGCGGGGCAGAGTGGGAAACAGCGGGGAGAGAGCGGGGGACACTGGGGAGACACAGCGGAACACAGTGGGGACACAGCGGGGAACAGCAGGAAAACACAGCGGGGACACAGCAGGGACACATCGGTACACAGCGGGACACAGGTGGTACACAGCAGGACACAGCGGGACACAGCGGGAAACACAACGGGACACAGCGGAGGACACAGCGGGACACAGCCGGGGACACAGCAGGACAAAGCGGGACACAGTGCCGACAGAGTGGGACACAGCGGGGACACAGCGGTGGACACAGCAGGGACACAGCGGGTATAGAGTGGGACACAGCCGGGACACAGCGTTGGACACAGCGGGGACAGAGCGGGGACACAGCGGGACACACCGGGGACACAGCGGGGACACAGCGGGACACAGCAGTGACACAGCGGAACACAACGGGGGACACAGCGGGACACAGCCTGGGATAGAGGGGGACACAGCGTGGACACAGCGGGACACAGCGAGACACAGCAGTGACAAAGCGGCGACACAGCGGGACACAGCGGGGACACAGCGGGACACAGCGGTGACACAACGGTGGACAACGGGGACACAGCAGGACAGCGCGGGGGTCACAATGGGAAACAGCGGAGACACGGGGGGACACAGGGGGCGACACAGAGGGACACAGCGGGACACAGCGGGACAGAGTGGGGACACAGCGGGGACAAAGTGGGGGACACAGTGGGGGACACAGCGGTAAACAGCGGGGGACACAGCGGGACTCAGCTGGGGACACATCAAAGGACACAGCAGGTGACACAGCGGGGGAAACAGCGGGAAACAGCGGGGGACACAGCGAGGACACAGCAGGACACAACGGGGTACACAGAGGCAGACACAGCGGTACACATCGGGACACAGCGGAGACACAGCGGGCCACAGCGGGACACAATAGGGGACACAGCGGAACATCGCGGGGACAAAGTGGGGACAGAGCGGGACACAGAGGTCCACAGCGAGGGACACAGCGGGGGACAGTGGGGACAAACGGGGGAACAACGGGGACACAGCGGGACACAGCTGGGACACAGGAGGACACAGCGGGGACACAGCGGGGAAACAGCAGGGGACACAGTGGGACACTGCGGGGACACAGAGGGACTTAGCCGTTACACAGTGAGGACACACCAGGGACACTGCGGGACACAGCGGGGACACAGCCGGAACACAGCGGGACAAAGCGGGACCCAGCGAGGACACAGCGGGGACACAGCGGGACACAATGGGGGACACAGCAGGGGACACAGCGGGGGACAACGGGGACACAGAGGGACACAGCAGGACACAGCGGGGAAACAGCAAGGACTCAACGGGACACAGCGAGGGACACAGCAGGGGACACAGCGGGACACAGCGGGTCACAGCGGGACAAAACGGGACATAGCTGGACACAGCGGGGACACAGCAGGTGACACAGCGGGGGACAGCGGGGACACAACCGGACACAGCAGGACACAGCGGGAAACAGCAGGGACACAGCGAGGACACCGCGGGACACAGCGGGACACAGAGGGTACACAGCGGGGGACAGCAGGGAGACAAAGCGGGGACACAGCGGGGACACAGCGGAACACAGTGGGGACACAGCGGGGGACAGCAGAGAGACACAGCGGGGACACAGCGGGGACACATCGGTACACAGCGGGACACAGGGGGTACACAGCAGGACACAGCGGGACACAGCGGGAAACACAACTGGACACAGCGGGAGACACAGCGGGACACAGCGGGGGACACAGCGGGACAAAATGGGACACAGTGGGGACAGAGTGGGACACAGCGGGGACACAGCGGGGGACACAGCTGGGACACAGCGGGGACACAGCGGGGACACAGCGGGACACAGCAGGACAAAGCGGAACACAGCGGGGGACGCAGCGGGACACAGCCTGCGACAGAGCGGGACACAGCGTGGACACAGCGGGACACAGCGAGACACAGCAGTGATAAAGCGGCGACACAGCGGGACACATAGGGACACAGCGGGACACAGCGGGGCACAGCGGGGGACAGAGGGGACACACCGGTAGATAACGGGGAAACAGCAGGACAGCGCGCGGGTCACAGTGGGAAACAGCGGAGACACAGGGGGACACAGGGGGCGACACAGAGGGACACAGCCCGACACAGCGAGACAGAGCGGGGACACAGCGGGAACAAAGAGGGGAACACAGTGGGGGACACAGCGGTAAATAGCGGGGGACACAGCGGGACTCAGCTGAGGCACATCAAAGGACACAGCGGGTGACACAGCGGGGAAAACAGCAGGAAACAGCGGAGGACACAGCGAGGACACAGCAGGACACAGCGGGGACACAGCAGGACACAGCAGGACACAGCGGGGACACAGCGGAGACACAGCGGGGACACAGCGGGGGACACAGTGGGACACAGCGGGGACACAGAGAGACTCAGCGGTTACACAGCGAGGACACACCAGGGACACAGTGGGACACAGCGGAGACACAGCGGGGACACAGTGAGACACAGGGAGGACACAGCGGGACACAGCGGAGGACACAGCGGGGGACAGCGGCGACACAGCGGGACACAGCGGGACACAGCAGGAGACACAGCGGGACACAGTGGGGGACACAGCGGGGGACACAGCGGGACACAGCTGGGAACACAGCAAGGACACAACGGGACACAGCGGGGGACAAAGCGGGGACACACCGGGGACATAGCGGGGACACAGCGGGACACAGCAGCGACACAGCGGAACACAGCGGGGGACACAGCGGGACACAGCCTGGGACAGAGCGGGACACAGCGGGACACAGCAAGGGACACAGCGGGGGACAGCGGGGACACACATTCAGACAGCGGGGACACAACAGGACACAGCGGGTGACATCGGGGACACACCGGGACACAGCGGGAAACAGCGGGACTCAGCAGGGACACAGCAGGGACACAGCGGGTCACAGCGGGGACACAGTGTGGGACAAAGCGAGGACACAGCGGGACAGAGAGGGGTACACAGAAAGGACACAGCGTGACACATGGGGACACAGCAGGACACAGCGGGGGACACAGAGAGGACACAGCGGGACACAAATGGGGACACAGCAAGGACACAGCGGGACACAGCGTGAAAGAGCGGGACACAGCGGGGGACACAGCCGGGGACACATCGGGACACAGTGGGGCCACAGCGGGACACAGCGGGACACATCGGGTGACACAGCAGGACACTGCGGGGTACACAGCGGGACACAAAGCCACACAGCAGGGACACAGCGGGGGACAAAGCGGGATACAAAGTGGGACACAGCGTTACACGGCGGGACACAGCGGGGACATAGCAGGGGCACAGTGGGAAACAGCGGGACAGAGCGGGGGACAAAGCGGGACACACCGGGATACAGCGGGACACAGCCGGGGACACAGCAGGGCACACAGAGCCGCACACAGCGGGAGAGAGTGGAACACAGCAGATACACAGCGGCGACACAGCGGGACATTGCGGGGACAAAGCGAGGACAGAGGGGGACTCAGAGTTACACAGCGAGGGACACAGCGGGGGACTGTGGGGACAAACCGGGTTACAACGTGGACACAGCGGGACACAGCTGGGACACAGCGAGGACACAGCGGGACACAGCGGGGACACAGCGAGTACACAGCGGGACACAGCCGGACACAGCAGGACACAGAGGGGAACACAGCGGGGGACACAGCGGGACACAGCTGGGACACAGCAGGGTACACAGTGGGACACATCAGGGATACAGCAGGAACACAGCGGGACACAGCAGGGGACACAGCAGGATATAGCGGGGGACACAGTGGGACACAACGGGGACACAGCGGGACAGAGCGGGGAACACAGCGGGATATAGCAGGGGACACAACGAGGACAAAGCGGGACACAGAGGGACACAGCAGGGGACACAGCAAGGCCACAGCGGGACAAAGCAGGAAACAGCGGGGGACACAGCAGGGGACACAGCAGGACACAGGGGGACACAGCGGGACAGAGCGGGGACACAGCGGGTGACCCAGCGAGGACAGAGCGTGACACATGGGGACACAGCGGGACACAGCAGGACACATCGGGGGACACATCAGGGAACACAGCAGGACACAGGGGAACACAGCGGGACACAGCAGGGACACAGCGGGACACAAAGGGGGACCCAGCGTTATACAGCGAGGACACAGCGGGACACAGCGGGGACACAGCACGGGACACAGCAGGACACAGAGGGGAACAAAGGGGGCACACAGTGGGACTCAGCGGGGGACACAGTGGGACAAAGCGGGACACAGTCGGGACAGAGTGGGACACAGCGGGGACACAGCGGGGGACAAAGCGGGGACACAGCGGGACACACCGGGGACACAGCGGGGACACAGGGGGACACAGCAGCGACACAGCAGAACACAGCGGGGGACACAGCGGGACACAGCCTGGGACAGAGCGGGACACAGCGTGGACACAGCGGGACACAGCGAGACACAGCAGTGTCAAAGCGGCGACACAGGGGGACACATCGGGACACAGCGGTACACAGCGGGGGACAGAGGGGACACACCGGTGGACAACGGGGACACAGCAGGACAGCGCGGGGGTCACAGTGGGAAACAGCGGGGACACAGGGGGACACAGGGGGCGACACAGAGGGACACAGCGGGACACAGCGGGACAGAGTGGAGAACAGCGGGGACAAAGCAGGGACACAGTGGGGGACACAGCGGTAAACAGCGGGGGACACAGCGGAACTCAGCTGGGGACACATTAAAGGACACAGCGGGTGACACAGCGGGGGAAATAGCGGGAAACAGCGGGGGACACAGCGAGGACACAGCAGGACAGAGCGGGGTACACAGAGGCAGACACAGCGGTACACATCGGGACACAGCGGGGACACAGCGGGACACAGCGGGAAACAGCGGGGACACAGCAGGACACAGCGGGGACACAGCGGGGACACAGCGAGACACAGCGGGACACAGTGGGGACACAGCGGGACACAGCGGGGGACACAGAGGCGGACACAGCAGAACACAGCGGGACACAGCGCGACACAGCGGGACACAGCGGGGACACAGTGAGGACACAGTAGGACACAGCGGGGAACACAGCGGGGGACACAGCGGGACACAGCGGGACACAGCCGGGGACACGGCATGGGTACAGCAAGTCACAGCGGGGAAATAGTGGGGGACACAGCGGGGGACACAGCGGAATACAGAAGGACACAGTGAGGACACAGCGGGACACAGGAGGACACAGCGGGGACACAGCGGGGAAAAAGCGGGGGACACAGTGGGACACTGCGTGGATACAGCAGGGACACAGCGGGACACAGCCGGGGACAGAGCAGGATATAGCAGGGGACACAGTGGGACACAGCGGGGACACAGCGGGACAGAGCGGGGAACACAGTGGGATATAGCAGGGGACACAACGAGGACAAAGCGGGATATAGAGGGACACAGCAGGGGACAAGGCAAGGCCACAGCGGGACACAGCGGGACACAGCGGGGGACACAATAGGGGACACAGCAGGACACAGGGGACACAGCGGGACACAGCGGGGACACAGCGGGGGACACAGCGGGACAAAGCAGGACACAGAGAGGAACAAATTGGGCACACAGCGGGACACAGCGGGGGACACAGCGGGACAAAGCGGGACACAGTGGGGACAGAGCGGGACACAGCGTGGACACAGCGGGACACAGCGAGACACAGCAGTGACAAAGGGGCGACACAGCGGGACACAGAGGGACACAGCGGGGAACAGAGGGGACACACCGGTGGACAACGGGGACACAGCAGGACAACGCGGGGGTCACAGTAGGAAACAGCGGGGACACAAGGGGACACAAGGGGCGACACAGAGGGACACAGCGGGACAGAGCGGGGACACAGCGCGTACAAATCGAGGGAAACAGTGGGGGACACAGCGGTAAACAGCGAGGACACAGCGGGATTCAGCTGGGGACACATCAAAGGACACAGCGGGTGACACAGCGGGGGAAACAGCGGGAACCAGCGGGGGACAGAGCCAGGACACAGCAGGACACAGAGGGTGACATAGCGGGACACAGCGGGGGACACAGAGGGACACAGCAGGAACACAGAGGGACTCAGCGGATACAAAGCGAGGACACAGCAGGACACAGCGGGGACACAGCAGGACACAGCGGGGGACACAGAGGCAGACCCAGCGGTACACATCGGGACACAGCGGGGACACAGCGGGACAAAGCGGGGACACAGAAGGACACAGCGGGGACACAGCGGGGACCCAGCGGGGGACACAGTGGGACACAGCGGGGACACAGAGGGACTCAGTGCTTACACTGCGAGGACACACCAGGGACACAGTGGGACACAGCGGAGACAACGCGGGGACACAGTGAGACACAGCGAGGACACAGCGGGAAACAGCGGAGGACACAGCGAGGGACAGCGGTTACACACCGATGGACTTCGGGGACACAGCGGGACACAGCGGGGAACACAGCGGGACACAGCGGGGGACATAGCGGGGGACACAGCGGGGGACAGCGGGGACACACATGCAGAGAGCGGGGACACAACGGGACACAGCGGGGGACATCGGGGACACAGCGGGACACAGCGGGACACAGCGGGACAGAGCAGGGACACAGCAGGGACACAGCGGGTCACAGCGGGGACACAGTGTGGGACACAGCGAGAACACAGCGGGACACAGAGTGATACACAGAGAGGAAACAGCGTGACACATGGGGAAAAAGCGGGACACAGCGGGGGACACAGAGAGGACACAGTGGGACACAAATGGGGACACAGCAAGGACACAGCGGGACACAGCGGGAAAGAGCGGGACACAGCGGGGGACACAGCCGGGGACACAGCGGGACACAGCAGGGACACATGGGGTCACGGCAGGAAAGAGCGGGACACAGCGGGGGACACAGCCGGGGAC
>NW_012286705.1:0-494 GCF_000151885.1 Dipodomys ordii
GATGCCCAGATAAGGGTATTAAATCCTACGGAGCGGACCAACACCATACCAACTGCCTTTCTCCAATAGTCCCAACATGGGCTGCCGTGACACAGTCTCCTCCACCTCCTCATTTCCCCAATATGTGTAACAAAGTTATGTTCCCCCCCCGAGGCCCTCTGAGACCTTTCTGCAGGGCCAAGCTCCGCCTCCCCTCCCCCACTCACCTACCCACCCGCACGGCGGCCCGGCCTCGATTGTCCTTCCGAAGCGCGGGGCCGCGTAGGACCCGGGGGCCGAGCAGGGGCTGCCCGCGAACCCGCCTTCCAGGAAGCTGGGGCCCGCGCCCCCGCGCCTGCGTGACCCACCTGGCCGCACCCTGTTGCTGCGGCAGACGCGACCCCGCCCCCGAGCGCTCGGCCCGCCCCTTTCCCGGCAGGCCCCGCTTGGGTCCGCAGCCCTCCGGCTCCCAGGCCCTGCCGCCGCCCCGCAAGCTCGTGGTGGGGTGGGGGTGT
>NW_012286706.1:0-575 GCF_000151885.1 Dipodomys ordii
TTGAGAGACAGGGGGGAAACCCCCCCTCCCCCCACACACACCCGGGGCTCCGGGCCCCCTGGACGGCGCCGGCCCGCCTCCCCACGCCTCGATCCCCGCGGAGCCTGGTCCACGTGTTGGTCAGCGCGGAGAAGCACGCGCGCCCCTCGCCGGCCACAAGGTCGGGGGACTCAGACATCAGGGTTCCCCCACAGTCTCCTCCCCCGGCCCCCGCTCCGCCCCACGCATGGGAGGCCCCCCGGCTCCCGTTCCAGGGAAGACAGAGGAGGACTTGGGTCTCGACGGGCGCCCAAACCCCGGAGTGGGGCGCCTCGGACCCCCTCCCCCCACACACACCCGGGGCTCCGGGCCCCCTGGACGGCGCCGGCCCGCCTCCCCACTCCTCGATCGTGCGGGGGGCGGGTCGGCGGCGAGGGGCGCGCGGCGGGGCTGGCCCTTTAAGGGGGTGTGGTCGGGGGGCGGGGGAAGAAAGCGAGACAGAGAAAGCGGCTTTGGCGGCGGCGGCGGCGGCGGCTCGGGCGGCGGCCGCGGGGGACAAAGGGCGGGCGGATCGGGGAGGGGGCGGGGCGCGGCCT
>NW_012286707.1:0-1092 GCF_000151885.1 Dipodomys ordii
TTTGTTTTGAACCCAGTACCATTTTTTTACTTCCATTTTTTTCTTTCTGTGAAATAGACCTCCTACATGCGGATGCTAATGATCATCACCCGATGTTTGTTCATCATCTTGCTGGGCTATGTGGAAACTTTCTCAGTTTTCGGGTGAGTCAAAGCTATTGTGATAGTGTTCCTTTTTTTTGGTGTCCCCTGGCATCCCGGCTTGGAGATGTGGGCCTGTGGGAGAGAAGAGACCTGTACTCAGGGTATGTCTCTCGGGATGTCCTAGGGCTCTGTCCTTGAGTCAAGGAGGAAACCTCCCTTTTATCTCCCCCCACCCTTATCTCTCCAGTCCCAGATTTAGCTATATCTGTCTTATTACTGGCCGTAGTCCCACTAGGCAAGCTGTGAGGCTGGGGTGGCGGGGGGTTTGGCTTGTTCAGAGACCACAGGTCAGGAATGGACAGTCCTGGGGATAATGAGGCAGGAGCTCCGCCCCGCCTCCGGGGGGGGGCTAGGTTGGGGCGGGGGAGTGGTGCGGGGCTGGGCTGGCGGGCCGGCATGCAAGAGCACCTTCCGGGGGATGGCCGGCCCGGTGGGGCCTTCGAGGTCCAGGCCGGACGCGTGGGTCGCCTCGGCACTTCCTCCAACCTTGAGAGGGCACGGCGCGCGGGCACGGAGCGCACGGCGGGCGGCACGCACGTACCTGGGCGGGGGCCAGCTGCAGGAGCGCGGCGAGCAGCAGGCGGCGGAGCAGGGGGCCCATGGCGCCCGCGGGGGCCGCGCGCCGGGGGCGCCCGCATCGCCCTAGCCCGGCGGCGCGGGGGGCGGCGGCAGCCAGAGCCCCATGGCGCGGGCCCGGGCGCGGCGGGCGGGGGCCGGGCGCGGGGCGCGGCTGCTCCGCGGCCCCCTCCCGAGCCCTGGGCGCAGGCAGCGCAGCGCAGCGCAGCGGCGGCGGCCGCCGGAGGAGCGGGGCGGGCGGGCGGCCGGCGGCGGCGGCGGCGGCGGCGGCGGGCGGCGGGGACGATGGGGGCGGCGGGGGGCCGGGCCCGGGCTGGCGGGCGGGCGGCTCATGTGACCCACATGCGCTCCTCACCGGGCGGCGGGCGGGGGG
>NW_012286708.1:0-2635 GCF_000151885.1 Dipodomys ordii
ATCAGGCCCACACACACTCCTTTTCCCAGCCCTCCCCTTCTGCATGTGCGCAAAAACTAACGTTTTTCCACATTTCCGTCCCAGACCCAAGCTGTGCACCCCCACCCACTATACTCTCCGGATATTGCCGTTCCTGCTCCACGGTCATCGGGGCTCCCCCGTGGACCCGCTCGGACCGCCCCGCGGCTGACCCCAGCTCCCCGCCTGCCACCAGCCTCCTAGGTGGCCGCCGGCACCATCCCCTCCCCCCGCCCCAGCGGGGGCCTAACCTGCAGTCACACACCGGAGACCCCGAGGGCCCGGCCTCACGCCGGATCCCGGCCTCCTCCACCCCTCCTCGCCAAGCCAGGGGGCGACGCGGACCCGCGCGGCCGCGCCTCGCTACACAGTCCCTCCCACCCGCCGACCGCGGCCCTCACGCCCTCGGCGCTACTCCGCGCCGCCTCAGCCCCAGCCCGCCATCGCAGCCGCCCGGCTCGGCAGCCGCCCCACCCGGCCCCTCCGCTGCGGCCCGACCTCAGTGGGTTTCCGAGCAGCCCTAGGGGTGCCCCAGCCACCCCTCCCCCTTCACCTGCTCCATTGCCTGGCCCGGAACCCCGTTGAATCGAATCCGTCCGCTCCGCGTTCCCAACCGCACGCGCCGCCTTCTGGAACCTACTAGAAGCTGCCGGGACCCCGGCTCCAGCCCCTTCCTCGCCTGCTCACTGGTCAAGCACCTCGGGGCGGGTCTCTCAACTCCTCTATTATTGGCTGGAAGCCCAGCCAATCATCTGTACGCTCTTCTCATTGGCCCTCCAGGAGTAATCCCTGCGACCCTGCCTCCTCCGCGCTTCAGGATTGGGTATTCTCTGATAAGCCCCACCCAACTCGGGGCTCCACGGACGGAGGGAGGAGCGAACTACTACGACACCGATCGGTCGGTTGGTCCGTCAATCGCGGGCGTACTGGCCGCGCCCATTGGTCCTGTTCTTTCTGGAAATTTCCACCTCTCTCATTGGGCTGTGGGGCTTGGTGACGACACCTCCTTCAGAGGGTGGGGGGGAGATTTTCGACTGGGCGGGGCATTGCCCACGCTTTGCACTGACGGCCTTAGGCCGCCGCCGAGGGAACGGCCGGGTTTCGCTCCGGCCGAGGGTTGAGCGTGGCTGGGCCTGGGCGAGTTTGTGGGCCCGCCTTCCGCCGTGCTCCCGAAGCGGCCGGCGGCGGCGGCCCTGCCCGCCGCGCTCGTCCGAGCTACAGTCCTCAGCACCCTCACTGCCGGAACCCGCGTGGTCTGGCGCCCCGGTCCTGCACGTCCTCGGATGCTGTGTGGCCGCGAAGGCCCCTGGGGGCGGGGGCTGGGCCTGGGCGGGCCGGGGTCGTCAGTGGAGCCGCACTCTCTGTCTCTGAGCCCTGGGGTACAGGGACGGGTAACCCGGTGGACTCTCACTCCACGGGAAGCAGTATGCACGGTGAACCGGAGCCGCCGGGCAGAGTCTTAGTCCCGGTCCCTCACGGGGGGGGGGGGGGGAGGTGAGGCTGGGGGCGGGGGGGGGAACCGAACGGTGCCCGCGGGATTGGTCGCTTCTACTTCCGGGTCAGTGAGTAGCTCCTGCGCGGTAGAGCTATGGAGGACTGTCTGGGCCTCTGCTCCCCAACTCCAGCTCTGGCCGCGCCATTCCTCTCCAAGGCCTGCCCCCTGTGCCAGGAGCTTCCCTCCAAGCCTCCAGTCCACCCTGCGGCCTCGCCCACGTCAGCAGATGCAACTTCCTCGGGACCCTTCTGCGCCATTAAGGATCTCCTGACTGCGGGGCACCTGTAATCTTAGCTACTCAGAAGGCTGAGATCAGAGGGTCTTTGTTCGAAGCCAGTTCCAGCGAGGAAAGTCCATGAGACTCTTATCTCCAGTTAATCATCAAAAAGCCAAAGTGGAGCTGTGCTCAGGTGGGAGAGCGCCAGCCTTGAGGAAAAAAAAGAAACCTCTGGGACAGTGCCCAGGCCCTGAGTTCAAGTCCCAGGACACACACACACACTCAGATCCTGGAGGATGCAGGACGGGATGTAGGACCAGCCCATTGCTGGCACGTTGCTCAGTGCCTGGCCCATAGCATGCTTTCCATCAATAGAAGTAAGCGCCCTATTTTGTGTTGGATAATTGTAGGCACTGGGGAAAATGCAATGAGCAAACCCAAAAATGGACACTTACTTTTGCTCATGCTCATTTAAATGAAAGAGATAAACTACAAGTTTTACTGTCATTGCAGAGGGAGGAGGATCTTGAGTTCAAGTCCAGTCTGATCTAGATAGCAAGATGGCAACTTAAAAAACATAAGTAACAGTAAAAAATGAGTTTAAAGTATAGAGTATGTCTGCTTAACTGCTGGAGAAAGAAAAAAGCAGGGACCCTGAATTCTGGGTGTACTGGCCATACAACAGTCCTGACTCTCAGTCAACCTATTTGTGGTACTGGAGCTTGAACTTGGGGCTTTGCCTGCTAGGTTAGCTTTTATTATTGGAAATAATAAAAGTTTGGTGCTTTATCACTTGAGCCACAGCTATCTCTGCTTCCAGCTTTTTGCTGGTCAATTGAAGACAAAAGTCTTCGTTTTTTTTTTTTTTTTCATAAGTCCGGTCGTGGGGCCTGAACTCTGGGCCT
>NW_012286709.1:0-1165 GCF_000151885.1 Dipodomys ordii
CCATAGGTCTCCTGGTCAGATTTCCCCTGTCTCACGCCCGAGATATCAGGTCGTTAGCGTTTGCGTCAATATCGCGGATAATGACACCAGACTAACAGTACACACATCCTCATAGACGCAGAGTGAAGCGCGTGTTTGTGCAAGGAACCACCGTTTCTGTTGATACCCATTCATTCAATGTGACCGATACGCTTATTACATTTTTGGTGCCCTATACATGGTGTTAGGTGCGGTCGATGCTGTCGGCGCTGTCGGGAACATTATTCTTTCGGTATTCACTGTCAATCGAACTGGCAGCAGCATCCAGGTCCTTCTACAAATCAACAATACCCATCGTAAGTTCGTGAATCGGGGCGAGGGTGCTGCCCTAGCGGTTAAGCTGAGTGCCAAGGTCATTCAGGCGAGCGATCAGGCTTCTTTGTTTGTCATGGGAAATAATCCAGAAGGAGAACTGACAGGGCCCATGGGGGACGGCCCAGAGTTCAGGCCCCACGACTGGACCCCCCCCAAAAAAAAGAGTCTCATGGACTTTCCTGCCCTGACTAGCATTGAACAGTGACCCTCAGATCTCAGCCTCCTGAGTAGCTAGGATTACAGGTGTGAGCCACCCACACCCCGCCCTATCAGCCTTTTCACTTAAGATTAGCACTCTACCATTTGAGCCACAGCTCCACCTCCATTTTTTGTTTTTCTCTTATTTTCTTTTTGCTGGTGAACTGGAGTTAATTGTCTCATGGACTTCTAGCTGAGTCTGGCTTTGTACGAGGATCCTCAGATCTCAGCCTCCTGAGTCACTAAGGTTACAGATATGAGCCGCTAGTGCCTGGATGTGACTTTTGGTTTTCTGTGATGAAAATGACTGATAATGACAATACATTGTATGGGGAGGCCTTGTTGCTTCAATTTCTTAGCATCACAGATGATGGACTTTGAAGGAATCAAAGTGAGACCATTCTTTATAAATACAGAAAGATTTAACAACAAACCAACCAACCAACCATCCAACCATCCAACCAACCAACCAACCAACCTCAAGGTGGCCACTGACGGTAGGCAGGGCAGATTAGCTACACTGGATTTGTTGTGTTCATAGGATGCCTCTCTGGACCCTTAGATTTGTGGGGTAGAGATTACTGCTGCCAACCAAGGGCTCATGAAGGTGGTG
>NW_012286710.1:0-1165 GCF_000151885.1 Dipodomys ordii
CCGGTCCGCCCGCCCCCTGCGCTCTCCCCGCCCCCTCCCTCCCTCGCAGGGGCCGAGCGAATGTGGCCCGCGAGAGAAAATGGCGGCGGCGGCGGGGAATCGCGCCTCGTCGTCGGGATTCCCGGGCGCCAGGGCAGCGAGCCCGGAGGCGGGCGGTGGCGGCGGCGCCCTTAAGGCGAGCAGCGCGCCCGCGGCAGCCGCGGGACTGCTGCGGGAGGCGGGCAGCGCGGGCCGCGAGCGGGCGGACTGGCGGCGGCGCCAGATGCGCAAAGTGCGGAGCGTGGAGCTGGACCAGCTGCCGGAGCCGCCGCTCCTCGGCGCCGCCTCGCCGCCCCGCTCCTCCACCTCTCCGTCCCCGGAGCCCGCGGACGCGGCGTCGGGCGGGAGCGGCTTCCAGCCTGTGGCGGTGCCGCCGCCCCCCGGAGCCGCGAGCCGCGGCGGCGCCCACCCAGCGGAGCCGGCGGCCGCGCCGGACCTGGGCGCCCGGATTCCCTCTGGGGCCGAGCCCGGGGAGAATCTGGCGCCGGCCGCCGAGTCGTCTCCTGCAGCGGCCCCCGCCGGGTGAGCCGCGCGGCCGGGACGGCGGGGCTGGGGCGGGCCGGGGCAATGAATGAACCGGGCGCGGCGCGGCGCGGCGGGATGAAGCGGGCACTAGGCGCCGCTCTCCGGGACCCGCGCCCGGGCGCCGCTGGAGCCCTTCAGGTCGGGCGGCGCCGGGGCACCGGGGACCGGACGGGGACGTGCGGGAGTTTGTTATTGTTTGCGGACATGTGACAGGCGTGCGAGGCGCACTGCGGGGTCCCGTGGGCGCGCGGGTGTTAGAAGTCGGAGATACCGGGGTTCCGTGGGGAGTCCGGGTGCATTGCGGGGTTGGGCCGCGGGGCGGGTGTCGCGGGGCGGGCGGTGGTCTGAGAAGCTCAGGGGACGGGGGGTGGGATTGCCCGAGGTCGGGTGGGGGACCCGGAGGCCGGTTAAGGGAGCGGCCTGGGCTTGTACCGGTCTGCGCTCCCGGGGTTTGCGGGGACTCCTGTCATCGTGGCGGAGCGCGGGGTGGGCGGTCTGCTAGGTGAGCCCGCGCGCCCCCTTTCTTTCCCTTTTCCTCGGCGCGCCCCCGCCGGGGCGCCCGGTGCTTCTGGGGAATTTGAACTGCCCCCGCCGCGACTCG
>NW_012286711.1:0-1238 GCF_000151885.1 Dipodomys ordii
TCTCAGTTAGGTGAGTGTCAGAGAAAAAGATTTATCTTCCTCATATACAATAGTAAAGATAATACGTTACTAACAACATGGTTAAACTTGAAAAAATCCTCATCGCTCTGTAGAATTTTCACAGAGTCTCAGAGTCCAGTCCTGCACAATATTTGTAAGATTCATCAGGTATTTATTTCTTGTCCAGTATAAGAGGTTACATTTCTTTATATAAAACTTGTTCTTTTATCATTAGTATCGTGAAAATTTTTATACGAGTACACATAATTTTCTGTAATGCCAGGTTTATATATATGGTTTGATGTTACTATATTAAGATTTACAAAAAATGATGCAAACAGTATTCCTCAACATGTAAACATTTCCAGTAATAAGTGATTGTGCAATGAGCTTTTTGGAAATGGGTTCGACTTCATAGGAGCTGTATTGGTGAGTCAGTAGGTACACACATTTTAAATGGTGGGAAATATGGAGATTGGCATGAAGCCTTCCCCCATCCCCCATCCTTCCCCTCTCCCCACCCAAAGTTGTAAAGTTCGTTTTTCAACATAATGTCTTCTACAACTCATTGTTGCAATGGGTCCACCTGTATCCCCATTTAAACAATTTGTTTTTTCCCTTCCCCTCCACAAATTATACCAACATCAAATACAATGAAAACAGAGCTTATACCGTGGGGGAGGGACAAACAAAGCAACAAAGAAATCATCTTTTAAATATGTTAGAAATAATCGCAAGAAAGGAAAAAAACATTTGAATCCTTATCTTGGGGTTCATTTCGCTTAACATCAACTTATCTGACCGTTTCTGCTCGTCTCAGACATATACTAATAATTGCAAATAAAGGAAACCATGGGACCTATGTTTCTTTGGGCCTGGCTTACTTCACTTAATATAATTTGTTCCAAGTCTTTCCATTTCCTAACAAATGGGGCAATGTCATTCTTTCTGATGGAGGCATAGAATTCCATTGTGTATATATACCACATTTTCTTGATCCATTCATCTACTGAGGGGCATCGGGGTTGGTTCCATATCTTAGCTATGGTAAATAATGTTGCAATAAACATAGTAGTGCTGGTAGCTTTAGTGATCTTGTTTGCCGACCATTCGGGTAAATGCCCAAAAGTGGGTTTGCTGGGTCATAGGGGAGCTCTATGTGGAGTCTTCTGATGAACCTCCATACTACTTTCCAAAGTGGTTGAACAAGTTTATACTCCCACCAAAAATGCAGTATG
>NW_012286712.1:0-106358 GCF_000151885.1 Dipodomys ordii
ATCTTTCCATCCAGGAGCATGGGAGGCTTTGCCATTTTTTAAGTTCTGTGTTGATTTCCTTTTTCAAGATTTTAAAGTTTTCATCATAGAGGTCCTTCACTTCTTTAGTTAATTCCTAGGTATTTTATTTTTTGTGGGGCTATTACAAATGGAGTTGCTTTCCTAATTTCAGCCACACTTTTCTCATTATTGGCATACAGAAAAGCCGTTGATTTTTGGGGGTTAATTTTATACCCTGCTACTTTGCCAAAGTTTTGAATCAGCTTGAGTAGTTTGGGAGTGGAGTCTATGGGATTCTTTAAATACAAGATCATGTCATCTGCAAAGAGGGAGAGTTTTATTTCTTCTTTCCCTATTTGGATCCCCTTTATGTCTGCATCTTGTCTTATTGCTGTAGCTAGGCATTCTAATACTAGATTGAAAAGGAGTGGCGAGAGTGGGCATCCTTGTCTTGTTCCTGAGTTAAGAGGAAATGGCTTTAGTTTTTCACCATTGAGTATAATGCTGGCTGTAGGTTTGTCATATACAGCCTTTATTGTATTGAGGAATGTTCCATGGATTCCTAATTTTTCCAAAACCTTCATCATGAAGGGGTGTTGGATCTTGTCGAATGCTTTTTCTGCATCTATTGAGATAATCATGTGGTTCTTATTCTTGCTCCTGTTGATGTGATGAATAATATTAATTGATTTGCGTATATTGAACCAGCTTTGCATCCCTGAAATGAATCCTGTTTGATCGTGGTGTATGATTTTTTGGATGAAATGTTGAAGTCGATTGGCCAAAATTTTGTTGAGAAGTTTTGCATCAATATTCATCAAAGAGATGGGTCTATAGTTCTCTTTCTTTGATGAGTCTCTGCCTGGTTTTGGGATGAGAGTTATGATGGCTTCATAGAACGTGTTCGGTAGTGAGCTTTCTCTTTCAATTTCATTGAAGAGTTGGAGGAGTATTGGTGTGAGCTCTGCTTTGAAGGCCTTGTAAAATTCCGCTGTAAAACCATCTGGTCCTGGACTTTTCTTAGCTGGGAGGTCTCTTATTGCTGTTTCTATTTCAATGCTTGATATGGGCCTGTTAAGATAGTTTAACTCATCTTGGTTTAGTTTTGGCATGTCAATATTTGCTAGAAAAAGGTCCATTTCTGTCAAGTTCTCAAACTTATTAGCATAAAGTTTGGAGAAGTATTCCCTTATAATGTTCTGAATCTTGGTTGTTTCCGTGGTGATGTTTCCATTCTCATCTCTGAGTTTATTAATTTGGGTGTGTTCTCTTCTTTTTCTGGTAAGATTTGCTAAGGGTCTGTCAATTTTGTTAAGTTTTTCGAAGAACCAACTCTGTTTTGTTGATTCTTTCTACAGATTTTTTGGATTCTAATTCGTTTACTTCTGATTTAATTTTGATTATTTCTTTCCGTCTACTGGATTGGGGTTTGTCTTGCTGTTCTTTTCAAGGAGGTTTAGATGTGTCATTAACTTGTTAGTTTCAGATCTCTCCAATTTGTTGATGTAGGAGCTCAGAGCTATAAACTTGTCTCTGAGTACTGCCTTTGCTCTGTCCCAGAGGAGCTGGTAATTTTTGTGTTCATTTTTGTTGAATAGCATGAACATTTGGATTTCCTTTCTAATCTCTTCCATGACCCACTCATGATTCAGCAGTGTGTTGTTTAGCCTCCATGTAATGCCGGACTTTCTTTGGTGGCTTTTGGTATTGAGTTCTAATTTTATTCCCTTGTGGTCAGAGAGGATGCAAGGTATAACTTCAATGTTTCTGAATTTAGACAAGTTTGCTTTGTGGCTTAAAATGTGGTCTATTTTAGAAAATGTTCCATGTGCTGCTGAGAAAAACGTGTATTCTGATGCTGCTGGGTGAAATGTTCGGTAGATGTCTGTTAAGTCTAGTTGATCTATGCAGCTGTTTAGATCTGCGGTTTCTCTGTTGAGTTTTTGCCGAGTTGATCTATCTAGTGGGGAGAGTGGTGTGTTAAAATCCCCAACAATTAATGTCTTTGGATCTATATGGGATTTGAGGGAAAGTAGTGTTTCTTTGATAAATTTGGGTGCTCCATTGTTTGGCGAATAGATATTTAGAATTGTAATATCCTCCTGAAAGAGAGATCCTTTAATTAGTATGTAGCGACCTTCTTTATCTCTTCTCACCAATTTTAATTTGAAGTCTATTTTATCTGATATTAGGATTGCAACTCCTGCCTGTTTATGGGGGCCGTTTGCTTGGAAGATTTTGTTCCAGCCTTTAACTTTGAAAATGTGTTTGTTTTTACGGGCAAGATGTGACTCCTGCAGGCAGCAGATAGAAGGGTCTTGTTTTTTAATCCAACTAGACAGTCTATGTCGCTTAATTGGAGAGTTCAGTCCGTTAACGTTAAGAGATAGGACTGAGAGGTATTTGGGAGTTCCTGCCATGTTATCCACCTTCTTGGGGGCTGCAAAAACTGGGTTCTTCCTATGGTTCTTGGATTCTTAGTTTGGGTGCAGTTTCTTGGCCTTTATTGCGGTCTTGTTGGTTTTCTATGTGTAGGACATCTTTAAGAATCTTTTGTAGGGCTGGTTTGGTGGAGATGTATTGTTTCAATTTTTCTTTGCTATGGAAGGTTTTTATTTGGCCTTCAGTTATGAAGGAGAGTTTAGCCGGGTACAGTATTCTTGGTTGATAGTTGTTCGTTTTTAGGGCATGGCATACTTCATTCCAGGCTCTTCTTGCTTTGATTGTCTCTGCTGAGAAATCTGAGGTGATTCTGATTGGTTTCCCTTTATAGGTGATTACCCTTTTCTCCTTGACAGCTTTAAGGATCTTTTCCTTGGTCTGTGTTGATCCTGTGTGGATTATAATGTGTCGGTGGGAGGTCCTATTCTGGTCTGGTCTATTTGGGGTTCTAAAAGCTTCTTGTATCTGAATAGGCCTATCTTTTTGTATGTTTGGGAAGTTCTCTGCTAGGATCCTGTTAAACAAATTTCCTAGACCATTAACTTCTGTTTCTAGGTGCTCCTCTACACCCATTATCCTTAGATTAGGCCTTCTGATGGTGTCTTCCAGGTATTGGATAGATCTATCATATTTCTTGGACTTGTCTTGGATGGTTGTATGTTCTTTCTCTATAATATCTAGGCTGTCTTCAATCCCTGAGATTCGATCTTCTGCATGATCTAACCTGCTGTCAAGACTCTCTACTTTGTTTTTTATCTCTTTTCCTTCTAGTTGGTCAGCTTTGATGGCTTCAAGTTCTTTGTTGAAGCTCTGTTTTAGGTCTTGTATGAATTTCTTTACTTCCTTTATTTGGTGTTCAGTATTTGTTCTCAAATCACTCAGTTGATAGGTTATGTTTCTTTGGATTCCCATTCTTTCTGTTGGGTTCCATTCTGCATTCCCTTTGTGGTCTCCCTGGCTTCCTTCAGCTCTTTGTTAATGGATTCCATGAATACCTTTAGTGATCTTTGTGTATTCTCTACCTGGTCTCTCAATTCCTGTATTACTCTTTGATTAGCTGCCTTCTCTTCGTAGGATTCCTGCAGTTCTCTTTGAGTGTTCTCAGCCTGCTCACGCCATTCTTCCCTTTCTCTTTGAGTATTCTCAAGTTGTTCACGCAAATCCTGTATCAGTTTTTGAGAAGCTTCCTCATGCTTATGATATTCCTGTATAAGCTTTTGGGATGCCTCCTCTTTCTCCCTTTCACGCTCATACAGAGTCCTTTGGAAGTTGTCAAACTTCTCATTTATCATGGTTGCCACCAGTGTTTGTAGAGCTATTTGGGAACTCTCCTCTGGATCTTTCATTATCTGTTCTGACCCCTGATTGTCAAGATTGGGAATTGAGATATCCGGATTTGCCATTTTTCTTGTGTTTTTTCGGCTTACCCTGCCCATTTGAGATGAAAATAGCACCAGTTTTGTGCTAGAACACTATCTTAAGGCAACCATCAATCAAAGTTTGTTTTTGTACAGTTAATAGTCTACAGATACAATCTAGTTCAACAGATACATCTATTCAATGTCAAACAACTATATGTTAATGGGCTTCGAACCGCAGAGAAGAATTTGGAAGACCAGAAATTATAAGGGTTAGGGAGAGATGTGGGTAAAAAATAGGGATAGATTGGTGTGGGGGGGCACAGGGAGAGTTAACTATGTCCTAAACCCAATGCAGGAAATAGGTTGGGTAGGGTGCAAGTAGAGAGAGAGAGAAAAAGAAGAAAGGGAAAGTGAAATGAAAAGAGACCAGAAAAAAATAGAAATGTATTTAGAGAGGAATGTGAGTATATTAAGATAAGGGAAGGGACATAGAGGAGAAGTGAAACACTTAAAAAATGCTTAAAATATTATATAGGTATAAAGAGGTAGTACTGCTATTAAGGAGTTTAAATCTCGGAGGTTTTGAATTGGGTAATATATTTGTGGGTTAAGTGTGTACACAATGGGGGATAGGGTCTACTAGTTAACTGCGGGTTTATCTGAGGATGTGAAGGACAAGAGCTAAGTCACATAAAGAAGGTCAAAAAAAGAATAGGTGAACAGGATAATAAAGGGAGGAAAAAAAAGATCAGAAGTTCGGTAGAGCTAGACAAAAAACAAAAGGATAGTTAAGAAAGAAAGAAAAAGAGAGAGAAGACAAGAAAAGAAAGAAACTGCACATTCACGTATTCCTAAAATAAAAATTATAAGAGGAAAAAAAAGTTACTGGAAAACCATTATTTTTCAAAAAAGGCAAAAATTAAAGATTAATAAAATTTTTAGAAAAGGAAAAAAATATATATAAAGTACCAAAAAAAAGAAAGAAAAGAAAAAAAGTTCTTTGATTTTTTTGGGGGGGGGAGGGGTGGGAAGAATCCTGTATCTCCCTTTAGTCTGTAGCCAGCCTCTTGTTGGAGTCTCTGGTCAGCTTGAGGTCCTGTGGCTTGATTGGTTTCTTAAGTCAGTTTATTCGAACAGGCAGAAAAATGCCCCCTCCCTGATTAGTTTGGGATCCCCCTCCCGGATTAGTTTAATGGGAGGCAGATTTGCTTTGAGAATCACTAAAGAGGGGGATGCAGTGGTGAGGCTAGGCAGTAGCTTTTCCCTGGGGCTGATTTGTGAAGAGAAGCAAAAAACAAACAAACAAACAAACAAAAAACTCACAGAGCCCAGCCTCAGGGTTTCTGTTTTTCCTTTGATTGTTGAGGCTGCTAGAGGGAGGGGCAGCCTCTGGCTCTGGTTACCCAGTGGGGAAAGCCACTCCAATGGCTGGCGCCTGAGCTGGGTAACTTTTCCCTGGATGGAGCTGAGTCTGGCAGGTCACTTTGCCATTAAGTTCTTGTGCCTTCTAAATGACTCGTTTTATTCCAAGGCCTGAGTTGGAGCTAGCAGCTCCGCCGAGCTTTGTCGGTATCCAAGATGGAGATCGCCGGTGCTGGGGGGGGAGGGGTGGCCTTCCCTCCTCTGCTCCCTGAGAAGGAGTGAGGATGTCGGGCTTCTACTCACGCCGAGTCTTGGATCCTGGGTCGTCTCTGGTCTGCAAACTGCAGGATGAAGCTGTCTGCTCCCTGTCGGTTCCTGCTGGTGTTGAGTAGAATCTGCTCGCCCGCTGCGTCTGGCTCCTTCGTCCCGGACTCTCAGCGCTCAGGTATCACCTGTCTGTGGTCTCCACCACGACCCTGCCGCCGCTGATAGCCCCGCTGCGGTCTCCACCGCCACCCTGCCGCCGCCGCCACCGGCGGCGGCCGGCTGGTGCTCAGATGTGTATTCTTGCCTTGGCTTTCTCTTTCTTGTCTAACTCTCGGTCCTGTGATGGCACACTTGGTGTGTTTCTCTGGATTAGGACTGTTCACTGGAACTCTAAAACTGCTTTCTATGCGAGAGCTTGTTCAGATTCCAGCTTCTCCTCCGCCATCTTGTCGCCTTTCCTGATTCCAGCTTTGAAGGCTACACTCTACTCAACCGGAGCAGTAAGTTGAACCTCTATTTATTGCACTCTGTGAAAGTTTGGAGAACTAGAGCTCCGTTGTTTGCCACGCGACCACTGTCCATCCGGCACTATGGACGGCACTGTTTACATCTGGCTCTAATTAGTCCACGGTTGTGTTCAGCCGAATGACCTCTGCCGGGAACACTCAGAATGAGGTTCTGAGTTATTGCAACATAGCAGCGTTTCACTGCTTTCAAGGCTTCTTAGGAAGAATTCCGGAATCTTGCTGCCGCCAGGACTACGGCTGCTCTGTTTGAACATCTCCTTGTAAATCCCCCGTGCTTTCTTGTACACCCGTAAACTTTGGCCAGGGTACGCAGTTTGCATTGCTGCACAATTGTGCCTGCAGAGCTCTGCCGCGGTTGCAAACATTCAGGCGTGGCAGCCAGATAGGCTGGTCCCGGTTGGACCCTGACCGTGGAGTGGGTATATCTGCTTCTCGTTCCTCTCACCTGAGTGCTACTGATTCCAGCTTTGAAGGCTACACTCTACTCAACCGGAGCAGTAAGTTGAACCTCTATTTATGGCACTCTGTGAAAGTTTGGAGAACTAGAGCTCAGTTGTTCGGCACGCGACCCCACTTCCTACATCTGGCTCTAATTAATCCATTGCTTATATCTGTCTCTAATTAGTCCACGGTTGCGTTCAGCCGAATGACCTCTGCCGGGAACACTCAGAATGAGGTTCTGAGTTATTGCAACATAGGAGCGTTTCACTGCTTTCAAGGCTTCTTAGGAAGAATTCCGGAATCTTGCTGCTGGCAGGCCTCCGGATGTTCCGGGTGAACATCTCCTTGTAAATCCCCCGTGGTTTCTTGTACACCCTTGAACTTTGGCGTGGGTACACAGTTTGCATTACTGCACAATTGCGCCTGCATAGCTCTGCCGCGGTTGCAAACATTCAGGCGTGGCAGCCAGATAGGCTGGTCCCCGTAGGACACTGCCAGCGGACTTGGTATATCTTCTTCCCGTACTTGTCACCTGAGTGCTACTGATTCCAGCTTTGAAGGCTACACTCTACTCAACCGGAGCAGTAAAGTGAACCTCTAATTATGGCATTCTGCAAAAGTTTGGAGAAGTAGAGCTCAGTTGTTTGGCACGCGACCCCACTGCCTACATCTGGCTCTAATTAATCCATTGCTTATATCTGGCTCTAATTAGTTCACGCTTGTGTTCAGCCAAATGACCTCTGCCGGGAACACTCAGAATGAGGTTCTGAGTTATTGCAACATAGGAGTGTTTCACTGCTTTCAAGGCTTCTTAGGAAGAATTCCGGAATCTTGCTGCCGGCAGGCCTCCGGCTGCTACGGGTGAACATCTCCTTGTAAATCCCCCGTGGTTTCTTGTACACCTGTGAAGTTTGGCCAGGGTATGCAGTTTGCATTGCTGCACAATTGTGCCTGCATAGCTCTGCCGCGGTTGCAAACATTCAGGCGTGGCAGCCAGATAGGCTGGTCCCGGTTGGACCCTGACCGTGGAGTGGGTATATCTGCTTCTCATTACTCTCACCTGAGTGCTACTGATTCCAGCTTTGAAGGCTACACTCTACTCAGCCAGAGCAGTAAGTTGAACCTCTATTTATGGCACTCTGTGAAAGTTTGGAGAACTAGAGCTCAGTTGTTTGCCACGCGACCACTGTCCATCCGGCACTATGGACGACACTGCTTACATCTGGCTCTAATAAGTCCACGTTTGTGTTCAGCTGAATGACCTCTGCCGGGAACACTCAGAATGAGGTTGTGAGCTTTTGCAACATAGGAGCATTTCACTGCTTTCAAGATTCTTAGGAAGAATTCCGGAGTCTTGCTGCCTGCAGGACTCCGGCTGCCCCGGGTGAATATCTCCTTGTAAATCCCTCGTGGTTTCATGTACACCCGTGAAGTTTGGCCAGGGTACGCAGTTTGCATTGCTGCACAATTGCGCCTGCATAGCTCTGCCGCGGTTGCAAACATTCAGACGTGACAGCCAGATAGGGTGGTCCCCGTAGGACACTGCCAGCGGACTGGGTATATCTGCTTCTCGTTCCTCTCACCTGAGTGCTACTGATTCCAGGTTTGAAGTGTAGCACTCTAATCAACGGGAGCAGTAAGTTGAACCTCTACTTATGGCACTCTGTGAAAGTTTGGAGAACTAGAGCTCAGGTTTTTGGCACGCGACCACACTGCCTACATCTGGCTCTAATTAACTCACTGCTTACATCTGGCTCTACTTAGTCCACGGTTGTGTTCAGCCGAATGACCTCTGCCGGGAACACTCAGAATGAGGTTCTGAGTTATTGCAACATAGGAGCGTTTCATTGCTTTCAAGGCTTCCTAGGAAGAATTCCGGAATCTTGCTGCTGGCAGGCCTCCGGCTGCACCGGGTGAACATCTCCTTGTAAATCCCCCGTGATTACTTTTACACCCTTGAAATTTGGCCAGGGTACACCGTTGGCATTGCTGCACAATTGTGCCTGCATAGCTCTGCCGCGGTTGCAAACATTCAAGCGTGGCAGCCAGATAGGCTGGTCCCCATAGGACACTGCCACCGGATTGGGTATATGTGCTTCCAGTTCTTCTCACCTCTGGCCGTTCCGGGTGAACATCTCCTTGTAAATCCACCGTGGTTTCTTGTACACCGGTGATGTTTGGCCAGGGTACGCAGTTTGCATTGCTGCACAATTGCCCTTGCATAGCTCTGCCACGGTTGAAAACATTCAGGCGTGGCAGCCAGATAGTCTGGTCTCCTAGGACATTGCCAGTGGACTGGGTATATCTGCTTCCCGTTCTTCTCACCTGAGTGCTACTGATTCCATCTTTGACGGCTACACTCTACTCAATGGGAGCAGTAAAGTGAACCTCTACTTATGGCACTCTGTGAAAGTTTGCAGAACTACAGCTCAGTTGTTTGGCACGAGACCACTGCCCATCCAGCACTATGGACGGCCCTGCTTACATCTGGTTCTTATTAGTCCACGGTTGTGTTCAGCCGAATGAACTCTGCCGGGAACATTCAGAATGAGGTTCTGAATTACTGCAACATAGGAGCGTTTCACTGCTTTCAAGGCTTCTTAGGAAGAATTCCGGAATCTTGCTGCCGGCAGGCCTCCGGCTGCTCCGGGTGAACATCTCCTTGTAAATTCCCCGTGGTTCCTTGTACACCCGTGAAGTTTGGCCAGGGCACACAGTTTGCATTGCTGCACAATTGCGCCTGCATAGCTCTGCCGCGGTTGCAAACATTCAGGCGTGGCAGCCAGATAGGCTGTTCCCCGTAGGACACTGCCAGCGGACTGGGTATATCTGCTTCCCGTTCTTCTCACATGAGTGCTACTGATTCCAGCTTTGACGGCTACACTCTACTCAACCGGAGCATTAAGTTGAACCTCTACTTATGGCACTCTGTGAACGTTTGGAGAACTAGAGCTCAGTTGTTTGGCATGCGACCCCACTGCCTACATCTGGCTCTAATTAATCCATTGCTTACATCTGGCTCTAATTAGTCCACGGTTGTGTTCAGCCGAATGACCTCTGCCGGGAACACTCAGAATGAGGTTCTGAGTTATCGCAACAATGGAGTGTTTCACTGCTTTCAAGGCTTCTTAGGAAGAATTCCGGAATCTTGCTGCCGGCAGGCCTCCGGCTGCTCCGGGTGAACATCTCCTTGTAAATCCCCCATGGTTCCTTGTACACCCGTGAAGTTTGGCCAGGGCACGCAGTTTGCATTGCTGCACAATTGTGCCTGCATAGCTCTGCCGCGGTTGCAAACATTCAGGCGTGGCAGCCAGATAGGCTGGTCCCCGTAGGACACTGCCAGCGGACTGGGTATATCTGCTTCCCGTTCCTCTCACATGAGTGCTACTGATTCTAGCTTTGACGGCTACACTCTACTCAACCGGAGCATTAAGTTGAACCTCTACTTATGGCACTCTGTGAACGTTTGGAGAACTAGAGCTCAGTTGTTTGCCACGCGACCACTGTCCATCCGGCACTACGGACGACACTGCTTACATCTGGCTCTAATTAGTCCACGTTTGTGTTCAGCTGAATGACCTCTGCCGGGAACACTCAGATTGAGGTTCTGAGTTATTGCAACATAGGAGCGTTTCACTGCTTTCAAGGCTTCTTAGGAAGAATTCCGGAATCTTGCTGCCGGCAGGCCTCCGGCTGCTCTGGGTGAACATCTCCTTGTAAATCCCCCGTGGTTTCTTGTACACCAGTAAACTTTGGCCAGGGTACGCAGTTTGCATTGCTGCACAATTGCGACTGCATAGCTCTGCCGCGGATGCAAACATTCAGGCGTGGCAGCCAGATAGGCGGGTCCCGGTTGGACCCTGACCGTGGAGTGGGTATATCTGCTTCTCGTTCCTCTCACCTGAGTGCTACTGATTCCAGCTTTGAAGGGTACACTCTACTCAAACGGAGCAGTAAGTTGAACCTCTATTTATGGCCCTCTGGGAAAGTTTGGAGAACTAGAGCTCAGTTGTTTGGCACGCGACCCCACTGCCTACATCTGGCTCTAATTAATCCATTGCTTACATCTGTCTCTAATTAGTCCACGGTTGTGTTCAGCCGAATGACCTCTGCCATGAACACTCAGAATGAGGTTCTGAGTTATTGCAACATAGGAGCGTTTCACTGCTTTCAAGGCTTCTTAGGAAGAATTCCGGAATCTTGCTGCCTGCAGGACTCCGGCTGCTCCGGGTGAACATCTCCTTGTAAATCCCTCGTGGTTTCTTTTACACCCATGAAGTTTGGCCAGGGTACGCAGTTTGCATTGCGGCACAATTGCGCCTGCATAGCTCTGCCGCGGTTGCAAACATTCAGACGTGGCAGCCAGATAGGCTGGTCCCCGTAGGACACGGCCAGCGGACTGGGTATATCTGCTTCTCGTTCCTCTCACCTGAGTGCTACTGATTCCAGGTTTGAAGTGTAGCACTCTAATCAACGGGAGCAGTAAGTTGAACCTCTACTTATGGCAATCTGTGAAAGTTTGGAGAACTAGAGCTCAGTTGTTTGGCACGCGACCACACTGCTTACATCTGGCTCTAATTAACTCACTGCTTACATCTGGCTCTACTTAGTCCACGGTTGTGTTCAGCCGAATGACATCTGCCGGGAACACTCAGAATGAGGTTCTGAGTTATCGCAACATAGGAGCGTTTCATTGCTTTCAATGCTTCTTAGGAAGAATTCCGGAATCTTCTGCTGGCAGGCCTCCGGCTGCTCCAGGTGAACATCTCCTTGTAAATCCCCCGTGGTTTCTTGTACACCCGTGAAGTTAGGCCAGGGTACGTTGTTTGCATTGCTGCACAATTGCGCCTGCATAGCACTGCCGCGGTTGCAAACATTCAGGCGTGGCAGCCAGATGGGCTGGTCCCAGTAGGACACTGCCAGCGGACTGGGTATATCTGCTTCTCGTTCCTCTCACCTGAGTGCTACTGATTCCAGCTTTGAAGGCTACACTCTACTCAACTGGAGCAGTAAGTTGAACCTCTATTTATGGCACTCTGTGAAAGTTTGGAGAACTAGAGCTCAGTTGTTTGGCACGTGACCCCACTGCCTACATCTGGCTCTAATTAATCCATTGCTTACCTCTGGCTTTATTTAGTCCACGGTTGTGTTCAGCCAAATGACCTCTGCCGGGAACACTCAGAATGAGGTTCTGAGTTATTGCAACATAGGAGCGTTTCACTGCTTTCAAGGCTTCTTAGGAAGAATTCCGGAATCTTGCTGCCGGCAGGCCTCTGGCTGTTCCGGGTGAACATCTCCTTGTAAATCCCCCGTGGTTTCTTGTACACCAGTGAAGTTTGGCCAGGGTACGCAGTTTGCATTGCTGCACAATTACGCCTGCATAGCTCTGCCGTGCTTGCAAACATTCAGGCGTGGCAGCCAGATAGGCTGGTCCCGGTTGGACCCTGACCGTGGAGTGGGTATATCTGCTTCTCGTTCCTCTCACCTGAGTGCTACTGATTCCAGCTTTGAAGGCTACACTCTACTCAACCGGAGCAGTAAGTTGAACCTCTATTTATGGCACTCTGTGAATGTTTGGAGAACTAGAGCTCAGTTGTACGTGACCCCACTGCCTACATCTGGCTCTAATTAATCCATTGCTTACCTCTGGCTTTATTTAGTCCACGGTTGTGTTCAGCCGAATGACCTCTGATGGGAACACTCAGAATGAGGTTGTGAGTTATCCCAAAATAGGAGCGTTTCATGGCTTTCAAGGATTCTTAGGAAGAATTCCGGAACCTTGTTGCTGGCAGGCCTCCGGCTGATCTGGGTGAACATATCCTTGTAAATCCCCCGTGGTTTCTTGTACACCAGTGATGTTTGGCCAGGGTACGCAGCTTGCATTGCTGCACAATTGCGCCTGCATAGCTCTGCCGTGGTTGCAAACATTCAGGCGTGCAGCCAGATAGGCTGGTCCCTGTAGGACACTGCCAGCGGACTTGGTATATCTTCTTCCCGTACTTCTCACCTGAGTGCTACTGATTCCAGCTTTATAGGCTACACTCTACTCAACCGGAGCAGGAAGTTGAACCTCTATTTATGGCACTCTGTGAAAGTTTGGAGAACTAGAGCTCTGTTGTTTGGCACGCGACCCCACTGCCTACGTCTGGTTTTAATTAATCCATTGCTTACATCTGGCTCTAATTAGTCCACGGTTGTGTTCAGCCGAATGACCTCTGCCGGGAACACTCAGAATGAGGTTCTGAGTTATTGCAACATAGGAGCGTTTCACTGCTTTCAAGGCTTCTTAGGAAGAATTCCGTAATCTTGCTTCCGCCAGGACTCTGGCCACTCCGGGTGAACATCTCCTTGTAAATCCCGTTGGTTTCTGTACACCCGTAAACTTTGGCCAGTGTACGCAGTTTGCATTGCTGCACAATTGCGCCTGCATAGCTCTGCCGCAGTTGCAAACATTCAGGCGTGGCAGCCAGATTGGTTGGTTCCGGTTGGACCCTGACCGTGGAGTGGGTATATCTGCTTCTCGTTCCTCTCACCTGAGTGCTAGTGATTCCAGCTTTGAAGGCTACACTCTACTCAAGCAGAGCAGTAAGTTGAACCTCTATTTATGGCACTCTGTGAAAGTTTGGAGAACTAGAGCTCAGTTGTTTGGCACGTGACCCCACTGCCTACATCTGTCTCTAATTAATCTATTGCTTACATCTGGCTCTAATTAGTCCACGTTTGTGTTCAGCTGAATGACCTCTGCCGGGAACACTCAGAATGAGGTTATGACTTATTGCAACATAGCAGCGTTTCACTGCTTTCAAGGCTTCTTAGGAAGAATTCCGGAATGTTGCTGCCAGCAGGCCTCCGGCTTCTCCGGGTGAACATCTCCTTGTAAATCCCCCGTGGTTTCTTTTACACCCGTGAAGTTTGGCCAGGGTATGCAGTTTGCGTTGCTGCACAATTGCGCCTGCATCGCTCTGCCGCGGTTCTAAACATTCAGGCGTGCCAGCCAGATAGGCTGGTCCCCGTAGGACACTGCCACCGGACTGGGTATATCTGCTTCCAGTTCTTCTCACCTGAGTGCCACTGATTCCACCTTTGACGGCTACACTCTACTCAACCGGAGCAGAAAGTTGAACTTCTACTGATAGCACTCTGTAAAAGTTTGGAGAACTAGAGCTCAGTTGTTTGGCTCGTGACCCAACTGCCTACACCAGGCTCTAATTGATCCACTGCTTACATCTGGCTCTAATTAGTCCACGGTTGTGTTCAGCCGAATGACCTCTGCCTGGAACACTCAGAATGAGGTTCTGAGTTATTGCAACATAGCAGCGTTTCACTGCTTTCAAGGCTTCTTAGGAAGAATTCCGGAATCTTGCTGCCGGCAGGCCTCCGGCTGCTCCGGGGGAACATCTCCTTGTAAATCCCCCGTGGTTTCTTGTACACCCGTGATGTTTGGCCAGGGTACGCAGTTTGCATTGCTGCACAATTGCCCTGGCATAGTTCTGCCACGGTTGCAAACATTCAGGCGTGGCAGCCAGATAGTCTAGTCCCCAAGGACATTGGCAGCAGACTGGGTATATCTGCTTCCGGTTCTTCTCAACTGAGTGCTACTGATTCCATCTTTGACGGCTACACTCTACTCAACCGGAGCAGTAAGTTGAACCTCTACTTATGGCACTCTGTGAAAGTTTGCAGAACTACAGCTCAGTTGTTTGGCACGAGACTACTGCCCATCCAGCACTATGGACGGCACTGCTTACATCTGGCTCTTATTAGTCCACGGTTGTGTTCAGCCGAATGAACTCTGCCGGTAACATTCAGATTGAGGTTCTGAGTTACTGCAACATAGGAGCGTTTTACTGCTTTAAAGGCTTCTTACGAAGAATTCTGGAATCTTGCTGCCAGCAGGCCTCCGGCTGTTCCGGGTGAACATCTCCTTGTAAATCCCCCGTCGTTTCTTGTACACCCGTGAAGTTTGGCTAGGGTACGCAGTTTGCATTGCTGCACAATTGCGCCTGCATAGCTCTGCCACGGTTGCAAACATTCAGGCGAGGCAGCCAGATAGCCTGGTTCCCGTAGGACACTGCCAGCGGACTGGGTATATCTGCTTCTCGTTCCTCTCACCTGAGTGCTACTGATTCCAGCTTTGTAGGCTACACTCTACTCAAACGGAGCAGTGAGTTGAACCTCTATTTATGGCACTCTGTGAAAGTTTGGAGAACTAGAGCTCAGTTGTTTGGCACGCGACACCACTGCCTACATCTGGCTTTAATTGATCCATTGCTTACATCTGGCTCTAATTAGTCCACGGTTGTGTTCAGCCGAATGACCTCTGCCGGGAACACTCAGAATGAGGTTCTGAGTTATTGCAACATAGGAGCGTTTCACTGCTTTCAAGGCTTCTTAGGAAGAATTCCGGAATCTTGCTGCTGCCAGGACTCCCTCTGCTCCGGGTGAACATCTCCTTGTAAATCCCCCGTGGTTTCTTGTACACCAGTAAACTTTGGCCAGTGTACGCAGTTTGCATTGCTGCACAATTGCGCCTGCATAGCTCTGCCGCGCTTGCAAACATTCTGGCGTGGCAACCAAATAGGCTTGTCCCCGTAGGACACTGCCAGCAGACTGGGTATATCTGCTTCTCGTTCCTCTCACCTGAGTGCTACTGATTCCAGCTTGGAAGGCTACACTCTACTCAACGGGAGCAGTAAGTTGAACCTCTACTTATGGCACTCTGTGAAAGTTTGGAGAACTAGAGCTCAGTTGTTTGGCACGTGACCCCACTGCCTACATCTGGCTCTAATTAATCCATTGCTTACATCTGGGTCTATTTAGTCCACGGTTGTGTTCAGCCCAATGACCTCTGCCGGGAACACTCAGAATGAGGTTCTGAGTTATCCCAACATAGGAGCGTTTCATTGCTTTCAAGGATTCTTAGGAAGAATTCTGGAACCTTGCTGCTGGCAAGCCTCCAGCTGCTGTGGGTGAACATCTCCTTGTAAATCCCCCGTGGTTTCATGTACACCCGTGAATTTTGGGGTGGGTACGCAGTGTGCATTGCTGCACAATTGTGCCTGCATAGCTCTGCCGCGGTTGCAAACATTCAGGCGTGGCAGCCAGATAGGCTGGTCCCTGTAGGACACTGCCAGCGGACTTGGTATATCTTCTTCCCGTACTTCTCACCTGAGTGCTACTGATTCCAGCTTTGAAGGCTATACTCTACTCAACCGGAGCAGTAAGTTGAACCTCTATTTATGGCACTCTGTGAAAGTTTGGAGAACTAGAGCTCAGTTGTTTGGCACTCGACACCACTGCCTACGTCTGGCTTTAATTAATCCATTGCTTACATCTGTCTCTAATTAGTCCACCGTTGTGTTCAGCCGAAAGACCTCTGCCGGGAACACTCAGAATGAGGTTCTGAGTTATTGCAACATAGGAGCGTTTCACTGCTTTCAAGGCTTCTTAGGAAGAATTCCGGAATCTTGCTGCCGGCAGGCCTCCGGCTGTTCCGGGTGAACATCTCCTTGTAAATCCCCCGTGGTTTCTTGTACACCCGTGAGGTTTGGCCAGGGTACGCAGTTTGCATTTCTGCACAATTGCGCCTGCATAGCTCTGCCGCGGTTGCAAACATTCAGGCGTGGCAGCCTGATAGGCGGGTCCCGGTTGGACCCTGACCGTGGAGTGGGTATATCTGCTTCTCATTCCTCTCACCTGAGGGCTACTGATTGCAGCTTTGAAGGCTACACTCTACTCCACCGGAGCAGTAAGTTGAACCTCTATTGATGGCACTCTGTGAAAGTTTGGAGAACTAGAGCTCAGTTGTTTGCCTCGCGACCACTGTCCATCCGGCACTATGGACGGCACTGCTTCCATCTGTCTCTAATTATTCCACGGTTGTGTTCAGCCAAATGACCTCTGCCAGGAATACTCAGAATGAGGTTCTGAGTTATCGCAACATAGGAGCATTTCATTGCTTTCAAGGCTTCTTAGGAAGAATTCCGGAATCTTGCTGCTGGCAGGCCTCCGGCTGCTCCGGGTGAACAACTCCTTGTAAATCCCCCATGGTTTCTTGTACACCCGTGAAGTTAGGCCAGGGTACGCAGTTTGCATTACTGCACAATTGCGCCTGCATAGCTCTGCCGCGGTTGCAAACATTCAGGCATGGCAACCAGATAGGCTGGTCCCCGTAGGACACTGCCAGCGGACTGGGTATATCTGGTTCTCGTTCCTCTCACCTGAGTGCTACTGATTCCAGCTTTGAACTCTACACTCTACTCAACCAGAGAAGTTAGTTGAACCTCTATTTATGGCACTCTGTGAAAGTTTGGAGAACTAGAGCTCAGTTGTTTGGCTCGTGACCCCACTGCCTACATCTGGCTCTAATTAATCCATTGCTTACATCTGTCTCTAATTAGTCCACGGTTCTATTCAGCCGAATGACCTCTGCCGGGAACACTCAGAATGAAATTCTGAGTTATTGCAACATAGGAGCGTTTCACTGCTTTCAAGGCTTCTTAGGAAAAATTCCGGAATCTTGCTGCCGGAAGGCCTCCGGCTGTTCCGGGTGAACATCTCCTTGTAAATCCCCCTTGGTTTCTTGTATACCGACAAAGTTTGGCCAGGGTACGCAGATTGCATTACTGCACAATTGAGCCTGCATAGCTCTGCGGAGCTTGCAATCATTCAGGCGTGGCAGCCAGATAGGCGGGTCCCCGTAGGACACTGCCAGCAGACTGGTTGTATCTGCTTCTGGTGTCTCTCACCTGAGTGCTACTGATTCCAGCTTTGAAGTGTATCACTCTACTCAACGGGAGCAGTAATTTGAACCTCTACTTATGGCACAGTGTGAAAGTTTGGAGAACTAGAGCTCAGTTGTTTGGCACACGACCACATTGCCTACATCTTGCTCTAATTAACTCACTGCTTACATCTGGCTCTAATTAGTCCATGGTTGTGTTCAGCCGAATGACCTCTGCCGGGAACACTCAGAATGATGTTCTGAGTTATCACAACATAGGAGCGTTTCATTGCTTTCAAGACTTCTTTGGAAGAATTCCGGAATCTTGCTGCTGGCAGGCCTCCGGCTGCTCCGGGTGAACATCTCCTTGTAAATCCCCCGTGGTTTCTTGTACACCCGTTAAGTTTGGCCAGGGTACGCAGTTTGCATTGCTGTACAATTGCGCCTGCATAGCTCTGCCGTGGTTGCAAACATTAAGGCGTGGCAGCCAGATAGGCTGGTCTCGGTTGGACCCTGACCGTGGAGTGGGTATATCTGCTTCTCGTTCCTCTCACCTGAGTGCTAGTGATTCCAGCTTTGAAGGCTACACTCTACTCAAGCAGAGCAGTAAGTTGAACCTCTATTTATGGCACTCTGTGAAAGTTTGGAGAACTAGAGCTCAGTTGTTTGCCACGCGACTACTGTCCATCGGGCACTATGGACGGCATTGCTTACATCTGGCTCTAATTAGTCCACGATTGTGTTTAGCTGAATGACCTCTGCCGGGAACACTCAGAATGAGGTTCTGAGTTATTGCAACATAGGAGCGTTTCACTGCTTTCAAGGCTTCTTAGGAAGAATTCGGTAATCTTGCTGCAGCCAGGACTCCGGCTGCTCCGGGTGAACATCTCCTTGTAAATCCCCCGTGGTTTCTTGTACACCCGTAAACTTTGGCCAGGATACGCAGTTTGCATTGCTGCACAATTGCGCCTGCAGAGCTTTGCCTTGGTTGCAAACATTCAGGCGTGGCAACCAGATAGGATAGTCCCGGTTGGACCCTGACCGTGGAGTGGGTATATCTGCTTCTCGTTCCTCTCACCTGAGTGCTACTGATTCCAGCTTTGAAGGCTACACTCTACTCAAACGGAGCAGTACGTTGAACCTCAATTTATAGCCCTCTGGGAAAGTTTGGAGAACTAGAGCTCAGTTGTTTGGCACGGGACCCCACTGCCTACATTTGGCTCTAATTATTCCATTCCTTACATCTGGCTCTAATTAGTCCACGGTTGTGTTCAGCCGAATGACCTCTGCCCGGAACACTCAGAATGAGGTTCTGAGTTATCACAACATAGGAGCGTTTCATTGCTTTCAAGGCTTCCTAGGAAGAATTCCGGAATCTTGCTGCTGGCAGGCCTCCGGCTGCTCCAGGTGTACCTCTCCTTGTAAATCCCCCATGGTTTCTTGTACACCGCTGAAGTTTGGCCAAGGTACGTTGTTTGCTTTGCTGCACAATTGCGCCTGCATAGCACTGCCGAGGTTGCAAACATTCAGGCGTGGCAACCAGATAGGCTGGTCCCCGTAGGACACTGCCAGCGGACTTGGTATATCTTCTTCCCGTACTTCTCACCTGAGTGCTACTGATTCCAGCTTTGAAGGCTACACTCTACTCAACCGGATCAGTAAGTTGAACCTCTATTTATGGCACTCTGTGAAAGTTTGGAGAACTAGAGCTCAGTTGTACGTGACCCCACTGCCTACATCTGGCTCTAATTAATCCATTGTTTACATCTGGCACTATTTAGTCCACGGTTGTGTTCAGCCGAATGACATGTGCCGGGAACACTCAGAATGAGGTTCTGAGTTATCCCAACATAGGATCGTTTCATTGCTTTCAAGGATTCTTAGGAAGAATTCCAGAACCTTGCTGCCGGCAGGCCTCTGGCTGTTCTGGGTGAACATCTCCTTGTAAATCCCCCGTCGTTTCTTGTACACCTGTGAAGTTAGGCCAGGGTACGCAGTTTGCATTGCTGCACAATTGCGCCTGCATAACTCTGCCGCGGTTGCAAACATTCATATGTGGCAGCCAGATAGGCTGGTCCCCGTAGGATACTGCCAGCGGACTGGGTATATCTGCTTCTCGTTCCTCTCACCTGAGTGCTACTGATTCCAGCTTTGAAGGCTACACTCTACTCAACGGGAGCAGTAAGTTGAACCTCTACTTATGGCACTCTGTGAAAGTTTGGAGAACTAGAGCTCAGTGGTTTGGCACGCGACCCCAGTTCCTACATCTGGCTCTAGTTAATCCATTGCTTAAATCTGTCTCTAATTAGTCCACGGTTGCGTTCAGCCGAATGACCTCTGCCGGGAACACTCAGAATGAGGTTCTGAGTTATTGCAACATAGGAGCGTTTCACTGCTTTCAAGGCTTCTTAGGAAGAATTCCGGAATCTTGCTGCCGGCAGGCCTCCGGCTGTTCCGGGTGAACATCTCCTTGTAAATCCCCCGTGGTTTCTTGTACACCCGTGAAGTTTGGCCAGGGTACGCAGTTTGCATTGCTGCACAATTGTGCCTGCATAGCTCTTCCGTGGTTGCAAACATTCAGGCGTACCAGCCAGATAGGCTGGTCCCCGCAGGACACTGCCAGCGAACTTGGTATATCTTCTTCCGTACTTCGCCTCTGAGTGCTACTGATTCCAGCTTTGAAGGCTACACTCTACTCAATGGGAGCAGTAAGGTGAACCTCTACTTATGGCATTCTGTAAAAGTTTGGAGAACTAGAGCTCAGTTGTTTGGCACGTGACCCCACTGCCTACATCTGGCTCTAATTAATCCATTGCTTATATCTGGCTCTAATTAGTCCACGGTTGTGTTCAGCCAAATGACCTCTGCCGGGAACACTCAGAATGAGGTTCTGAGTTATTGCAACATAGGAGCGTTTCACTGCTTTCAAGGCTTCTTAGGAAGAATTCTGGAATCTTGCTGCCAGCAGGCCTCCGGCTGTTCCTGGTGAACATCTCCTTGTAAATCCCCCGTGGTTTCTTGTACACCTGTGAAGTTTGGCCAGGGTATGCAGTTTGCATTGCTGCACAATTGCGCCTGCATAGCTCTGCCGCGGTTGCAAACATTCAGGCGTGGCAGCCAGATAGGCTGGTCCCGCTTGGACCCTGACCGTGGTGTGGGTATATCTGCTTCTCGTTCCTCTCACCTGAGTGCTTCTGATTCCAGCTTTGAACGCTACACTCTACTCAACCAGTCCAGTCAGTTGAACCTCTATTTATGGCACTCTGTTAAAGTTTGGAGAACTAGAGCTCAGTTGTTTGCCACGTGACCACTGTCCATCCGGCACTATGGACGGCACTGCTTACTTCTGGCTCTAATTAGTCCACGGTTGTGTTCAGCCGAATGACCTCTGCCGGGAAAACTCAGAATGAGGTTCTGAGTTATCGCAACATAGGAGCGTTTCATTGCTTTCAAGGCTTTTTAGGAAGAATTCCGGAATCTTGCTGCCGGCAGGCCTCCGGCTGCTTCGGGTTAACATCTACTTGTCAATCCCGCGTTGTTTCTTCTACACCCGTGAAGTTTGGCCAGGGCACGCAGTTTGCATTATTGCACAATTGCGCCTGCATAGCTCTGCCGCGGTTGCAAACATTCAAGCTAGGCAGTCAGATAGGCTGGTCCATGTAGGACACTGCCAGACAACTGGGTATATCTGCTTCTCGTTCCTCTCACCTGAGTGCTACTGATTCCAGCTTTGACGAGTAGCACTCTACTCAACGGGAGCAGTAAGTTGAACCTCTACTTATGGCACTCTGTGAAAGTTTGAAGAACTAGAGCTCAGTTGTTTGGCACGTGACCACACTGCCTACATCTGGCTCTAATTAACTCGCTGCTTACCTCTGGCTCTAATTAGTCCACGGTTGTGTTCAGCCGAATGACCTCTGCCGGGAACACTCTGAATGAGGTTCTGAGTTATCACAACATAGGAGCGTTTCATTGCTTTCAAGCCTTCTTAGGAAGAATTCCGGAATCTTGCTGCTGGCAGGCCTCCGGCTGCTCCGGGTGAACATCTCCCTGTAAATCCCCAGTGGTTTCTTGTACACCCGTGTAGTTTGGCCAGGGTATGCAGTTTGCATTGCTGCACAATTGCGCCTGCATAGCTCTGCCGCGGTTGCAAACATTCAGGCGTGGCAGCCAGATAGGCTGGTCCCCGTAGGACACTGCCAGCGGACTGGGTATATCTGCTTCTTGATCCTCTCACCTGAGTGCTACTGATACCAGCTTTGAAGTGTAGCACTCTACTCAACGGGAGCAGTAAGTTGAACCTCTATTTATGGCACTCTGTGAAAGTTTGGAAAACTAGAGCTCAGTTGTTTGGCACGCGACCCCACTGCCTACATCTGGCTCTAGTTAACTGACTGCTTACATCTGGCTCTAATTAGTCCACGGTTGTGTTCAGCCGAATGACCTCTGCCCGGAACACTCAGAATGAGGTTCTGAGTTATCGCACCATAGGAGCGTTTCATTCCTTTCAAGGCTTCTTAGAAAGAATTCCGGAATCTTGCTGCTGGCAGGCCTCCGGCTGTTCCGGGTGAACATCTTGTAAATCCCCCGTGGTTTCTTGTACACCCGTAAACTTTGGCCAGGGTACGCAGTTGGCATTGCTGCACAATTGTGCCTGCATAGCCCTGCCGTGGTTGCAAACATTCAGGCGTGGCAGCCAGATAGGCTGGTCCCCGTAGGACACTGCCTGTGGAGTGGGTATATCTGCTCCTCGTTCCTCACCTCAGTGCTACTGATTACAGCTTTGAAGGCTACACTCTACTCAACCAGAGCAGAAGTTGAACCTCTACTGATGGCATTCTGCAAAAGTTTGGAGAACTAGAGCTCAGTTGTTTGGCACGCGACCCCACTGCCTACATCTGGCTCTAACTAATCCATTGCTTACATCTGGCTCTAATTAGTCCACGGTTGTGTTCAGCCGAATGACCTCTGCCGGGAACACTCAGTATGAGGTTTTGAGTTATTGCAACATAGGAGCGTTTCACTGCTTTAAAGGCTTATCAGGAAGAATTCCGGAATCTTGCTGACGACAGGCCTCCGGCTGTTCCGGGTGAACATCTCCTTGTAAATCCCCCGTGATTTCTTGTACACCCGTGAAGTTTGGCCAGGGTACGCAGTTTGCATTGCTGCACAATTGCGCCTGCATAGCTCTGCCGTGGTTGCAAACATTCAGGCGTGGCAGCCAGATAGGCTGGTCCCCATAGGACACTGCCATCGGACTGGGTATATCTGCTTCTCGTTCCTCTCACCTGAGTGCTAGTGATTCCAGCTTTGAAGGCTACACTCTACTCAACCTGAGCAGTAAGTTGAACCTCTATTTATGGCACTCTGTGAAAGTTTGGAGAACTAGAGCTCAGTTGTTTGGCACGCGACCCCAGTGCCTCCATCTGGCTCTAATTAATCCATTGCTTACATCTGGCTCTAATTATCCAGGGTTGTGTTCAGCCGAATGACCTCTGCCGGGAAAACTCAGAATGAGGTTCTGAGTTATTGCAAAATAGGAGCGTTTCTCTGCTTTCAAGGCTTCTTAGGAAGAATTCTGAACTCTTGCTGCCGGCAGGCCTCCGGCTGTTCCGGGTGAACATCCCGTTGTAAATCCCCCGTGGTTTCTTGTACACCCATGAAGTTTGGCCAGGGTACGCAGTTTGCATTGCTGCACAATTGCGCCTGCATAGCTCTGCCGCGGTTGCAAACATTCAGGCGTGGCAGCCAGATAGGCTGGTCCCCGTAGGACACTGCCAGCGGACTGGGTATATTTGTTTCTCGTTCCTCTCACCTGAGTGCTAGTGATTCCAGCTTTGAAGTGTAGCACTCTACTCAACGGGAGCAGTAAGTTGAACCTCTACTTATGGCACTCTGTGAAAGTTTGGAGAACTGGAGCTCAGTTGTTTGGCACGTGACCACACTGCCTACATCTGGCTCTAATTAACTCGCTGCTTACATCTGGCTGTAATGAGTCCACGGTTGTGTTCAGCCGAATGACCTCTGCCGGGAACACTCAGAATGAGGTTCTGAGTTATTGAAACATACGAGCGTTTCACTGCTTTCATGGCTTCTTAGGAAGAATTCCGAAATCTTGCTGACGGCAGGCCTCCGGCTGTTCCTGGTGAACATCTCCTTGTAAATCCCCCGTGGTTTCTTGTACACCTGTGAAGTTTGGCCAGGGTATGCAGTTTGCATTGCTGCACAATTGCGCCTGCATAGCTCTGCCGCGGTTGCAAACATTCAGGCGTGGCAGCCAGATAGGCTGGTCCCGCTTGGACCCTGACCGTGGTGTGGGTATATCTGCTTCTCGTTCCTCTCACCTGAGTGCTTCTGATTCCAGCTTTGAACGCTACACTCTACTCAACCAGTCCAGTCAGTTGAACCTCTATTTATGGCACTCTGTGAAAGTTTGGAGAACTAGAGCTCAGTTGTTTGCCACGTGACCACTGTCCATCCGGCACTATGGACGGCACTGCTTACTTCTGGCTCTAATTAGTCCACGGTTGTGTTCAGCCGAATGACCTCTGCCGGGAAAACTCAGAATGAGGTTCTGAGTTATCGCAACATAGGAGCGTTTCATTGCTTTCAAGGCTTTTTAGGAAGAATTCCGGAATCTTGCTGCCGGCAGGCCTCCGGCTGCTTCGGGTTAACATCTACTTGTCAATCCCGCGTTGTTTCTTCTACACCCGTGAAGTTTGGCCAGGGCACGCAGTTTGCATTATTGCACAATTGCGCCTGCATAGCTCTGCCGCGGTTGCAAACATTCAAGCTAGGCAGTCAGATAGGCTGGTCCATGTAGGACACTGCCAGACAACTGGGTATATCTGCTTCTCGTTCCTCTCACCTGAGTGCTACTGATTCCAGCTTTGACGAGTAGCACTCTACTCAACGGGAGCAGTAATTTGAACCTCTACTTATGGCACTCTGTGAAAGTTTGAAGACCTAGAGCTCAGTTGTTTGGCACGTGACCACACTGCCTACATCTGGCTGTAATTAACTCGCTGCTTACATCTGGCTCTAATTAGTCCACGGTTGTGTTCAGCCGAATGACCTCTGCCGGGAACACTCAGAATGAGGTTCTGAGTTATCACAACATAGGAGCGTTTCATTGCTTTCAAGCCTTCTTAGGAAGAATTCTGGAATCTTGCTGCTGGCAGGCCTCCGGCTGCTCCTGGTGAACATCTCCCTGTAAATCCCCAGTGGTTTCTTGTACACCCGTGAAGTTTGGCCAGGGTACGCAGTTTGCATTGCTGCACAATTGCGCCTGCATAGCTCTGCCCATGTTGCAAACATTCAGGCGTGGCAGCCAGATAGGCTGGTCCCGGTAGGACACTGCTAGCGGACTGGGTATATCTGCTTCTTGATCCTCTCACCTGAGTGCTACTGATTCCAGCTTTGAAGTGTAGCACTCTACTCAACGGGAGCAGTAAGTGGAACCTCTATTTATGGCACTCTGTGAAAGTTTGGAGAACTAGAGCTCAGTTGTTTGGCACGCGACCCCACTGCCTACATCTGGCTCTAATTAACTGACTGCTTACATCTGGCTCTAATTAGTCCACGGTTGTGTTCAGCCGAATGACCTCTGCCCGGGACACTCAGAATGAGGTTCTGAGTTATCACACCATAGGAGCGTTTCATTGCTTTCAAGGCTTCTTAGAAAGAATTCCGGAATCTTGATGCTGGCAGGCCTGTGGCTGTTCCGGGTGAATATCTCCTTGTAAATCCCCCGTGGTTTCTTGTACACCCATAAACTTTGGCCAGGGAACGCAGTTTGAATTGGTGCACAATTGTGCCTGCATAGCCCCGCCGCGGTTGCAAACATTCAGGCGTGGCAGCCAGATAGTCTGGTCCCCGTAGGACACTGCCAGCGGACTTGGTATATCTTCTTCCCGTACTTCTCATCAGAGTGCTACTGATTCCAGCTTTGAAGGCTACACTCTACTCAACCAGAGCAGAAGTTGAACCTCTACTGATGGCATTCTGCAAAAGTTTGGAGAACTAGAGCTCAGTTGTTTGGCACGCGACCCCACTGCCTACATCTGGCTCTAACTAATCCATTGCTTACATCTGGCTCTAATTAGTCCACGGTTGTGTTCAGCCGAATGACCTCTGCTGGGAACACTCAGTATGAGGTTCTGAGTTATTGCAACATAGCAGCGTTTCACTGCTTTAAAGGCTTATCAGGAAGAATTCCGGAATCTTGCTGACGACAGGCCTCCGGCTGTTCCGGGTGAACATCTCCTTGTAAATCCCCCGTGATTTCTTGTACACCCGTGAAGTTTGGCCAGGGTACGCAGTTTGCATTGCTGCACAATTGCGCCTGCATAGCTCTGCCGTGGTTGCAAACATTCAGGCGTGGCAGCCAGATAGGCTGGTCCCCATAGGACACTGCCATCGGACTGGGTATATCTGCTTATCGTTCCTCTCACCTGAGTGCTACTGATTCCAGCTTTGAAGGCTACACTCTACTCAACCGGAGCAGTAAGTTGAACCTCTATTTATGGCACTCTGTGAAAGTTTGGAGAACTAGAGCTCAGTTGTTTGGCACGCGACCCCAGTGCCTCCATCTGGCTCTAATTAATCCATTGCTTACATCTGGCTCTAATTATCCACAGTTGTGTTCAGCCGAATGACCTCTGCCGGGAAAACTCAGAATGAGGTTCTGAGTTATTGCAAAATAGGAGCGTTTCTCTGCTTTCAAGGCTTCTTAGGAAGAATTCTGAACTCTTGCTGCCGGCAGGCCTCCGGCTGTTCCGGGTGAACATCCCGTTGTAAATCCCCCGTGGTTTCTTGTACACCCATGAAGTTTGGCCAGGGTACGCAGTTTGCATTGCTGCACAATTGCGCCTGCATAGCTCTGCCGCGGTTGCAAACATTCAGGCGTGGCAGCCAGATAGGCTGGTCCCCGTAGGACACTGCCAGCGGACTGGGTATATTTGTTTCTCGTTCCTCTCACCTGAGTGCTAGTGATTCCAGCTTTGAAGTGTAGCACTCTACTCAACGGGAGCAGTAAGTTGAACCTCTACTTATGGCACTCTGTGAAAGTTTGGAGAACTGGAGCTCAGTTGTTTGGCACGTGACCACACTGCCTACATCTGGCTCTAATTAACTCGCTGCTTACATCTGGCTGTAATGAGTCCACGGTTGTGTTCAGCCGAATGACCTCTGCCGGGAACACTCAGAATGAGGTTCTGAGTTATTGAAACATACAAGCGTTTCACTGCTTTCATGGCTTCTTAGGAAGAATTCCGAAATCTTGCTGACGGCAGGCCTCCGGCTGATCCGGATGAACATCTCCTTGTAAATCCCCCGTGGTTTCTTGTACACCCGTGAAATTTGGCCAGGGTACGTAGTTTGCATTGCTGCACAATTGCGCCTGCATAGCTCTGCGCGGTTGCAAACATTCAGGCGTGGCAGCCAGATAGGCTGGTCCCGGTTGGACCCTGACCGTGGAGTGGGTATATCTACTTCTCGTTCCTCTCACCTGAGTGCTACTGATTGCAGCTTTGAATGCTACACTCTACTCAACCGGTGCAGTAAGTTGAACCTCCATTTATGGCAACCAGTGAAAGTTTGGAGAACTAGAGCTCAATTGTTTGCCACGCGACCACTGTCCCTCCGGCACTATGGACGGCACTGCTTACATCTGGCTCTAATTAGTCCACGGTTATGTTCAGCCGAATGACCTCTGCCGGGAACACTCAGAATGAGGTTCTGAGTTATTGCAACATAGGAGCGTTTCACTGCTTTCAAGGCTTCTTAGGAAGAATTCCGGAATCTTGTTGCCGGCAGGATTCCGGCTGCTCTAAGTGAACATCTCCTTGTAAATACCCCGTGGTTTCTTGTACACCCGTAAACTTTGGCCAGGGTACGCAGTTTGCATTGCTGCACAATTGGGCCTGCATAGCTCGGCCGTGGTGGCAAACATTCAGGCGTGGTAGCCAGATAGTCTGGTCCCGGCTGGACCCTGACCGTGGAGTGGGTATATCTGCTTCTCGTTCCTCTCACCTGAGTGCTACTCATTCCAGCTTTGAAGTGTAGCACTCTACTCAACCGGAGCAGTAAGTTGAACCTGTACTGATGGCATTCTGCAAAAGTTTGGAGAACTAGAGCTCAGTTGTTTGGCACCCGACCCCACTGCCGACATCTGGCTCTAAATAATTAATTGCTTACATCTGGCTCTAATTAGTCAATGGTTGTGTTCAGCCGAATGACCTCTGCCAGGAACACTCAGAATGAGGTTCTGAGTTATTTCAACATAGGAGCGTTTCACTGCTTTCAAGGCTTCTCAGGAAGAATTCCGGAATCTTGTTGCCGGCAGGCCTCCGGCTGTTCCGCGTGAACATCTCCTTGTAAATCCCCCGTGGTTTCTTGTACACCCATAAAGTTTGGCCAGGGTACGAAGTTTGCATTGCTGCACAATTGCGCCTGCATAGATATGCCGCGGTTGCAAACATTCAGGCGTGGCAGCCAGATAGGCTGGTCCCGGTTGGACCCTGACCTTGGAGTGGGTTTATCTGCTTCTCATTCCTCTCACCTGAGTGCTACTGATTCCAGCTTTGAAGGCTACACTCTACTCAACCGGAGCAGTAAGTTGAACCTCTATTTATGGTACTCTGTGAAAGTTTAGAAAACTAGAGCTCAGTTGTTTGCCACGCGACCACTGTCCATCCGGCACTATGGATGGCACTGCTTACTTCTTGCTCTAATTAGTCCACGGTTGTGTTCAGCAGAATGACCTATGCAGGGAACACTCAGAATGAGGTTCTGAGTTATTGCAACATAGGAGCGTTTCAATGCTTTCAAGGCTTCTTAGGAAGAATTCCGGAATCTTGCTGCCGGCAGGACTCCGTCTGCTCTAAGTGAACATCTCCTTGTAAATCGCCCGTGGTTTCTTGTACACCCGAGAAGTTTGGCCAGGTTACGCAGTTTGCATTGCTGCACAATTGCGCCTCCATAGCTCTGCCGCGGTTGCAAACATTCAGGCGTGGCAGCCAGATAGGCTGGTACCTGTTGGACCCATGACCGTGGAGTGGGTATATCTGCTTCTCATTCCTCTCACCTGAGTGCTACTGATTCCAGCTTTGAAGGCTATACTCTACTCAACCGGAGCAGTAAGTTGAATCTCTATTTATGGCACTCTGTGAAAGTTTGGAGAACTAGAACTCAGTTGTTTGCCACGCGACCACTGTCCATCCGTCAGTATGGACGGCACTGCTTACATCTGTCTCTAGTTAGGCCACGCTTGTGTTCAGCCGAATGACCTCTGCCGGGAACACTCAGAATGAGGTTCTGAGTTATTGCAACATAGGAGCGTTTCACTGCTTTCAAGGCTTCTTAGGAAGAATTCTGTAATCTTGCTGCTGGCAGGCCTCAGGCTGCTCCGGGTGAACATCTCCTTGTAAATGCCCCGTGGTTTCTTGTACACCCGTGAACTTTGGCCAGGGTACGCAGTTTGCATTGCTGCACAATTGCGCCTGCATAGCTCTGCCGCGGTTGCAAACATTCAGGCGTGGCAGCCAGACAGGCTGGTCCCCATAATACCCTGCCAGCGGACTGGGTATATCTGCTTCTCGTTCCTCTCACCTGAGTGCTACTGATTCCAGCGTTGAAGTGTAGCACTCTCCTCAACGGGAGCAGTAAGTTGAACCTCTATTTATGGCACTCTGTGAAAGTTTGGAGAACTAGAGCTCAGTTGTTTGGCACGCGACCACACTGCCTACATCTGGCTCTAATTAATCCATTGCTTACATCTGGCTCTAATTAGTCCACAGTTGTGTTCAGCCGAATGACCTCTGCCGGGAACACTCAGAATGAGGTTCTGAGTTATTGCAACATAGGAGCGTTTCACTGCTTTCAAGGCTTCTTAGGAAGAGTTCCGGAATCTTGCTGCCGGCAGGCCTCCGGCTGTTCCGGATGAACATCTCCTTGTAAATCCCCCGTGGTTTCTTGTACACCCGTAAACTTTGGCCAGGATACGCAGTTTGTATTGCTGCACAATTGCGCCTGCATAGCTCTGCCGCGGTTGCAAACATTCAGGCGTGGCAGCCAGATAGGCTGGTCCCGGTTGGACCCTGGCCGCGGAGTGGGTATATCTGCTTCTCGTTCCTCTCACATGAGTGCTACTGATTCCAGCTTTGAAGGCTACACTCTACTCAACCGGAGCAGTAAGTTGAACCTCTATTTATGGCCCTCTGTGAAAGTTTGGAGAACTAGAGCTCAGTTGTTTGGCACACGACCACACTGCCTACATCTGGCTCTAATTAATCCATTGCTTACATCTTTCTCTAATTAGGCCACGGTTGTGTTCAGCCGAGTGACCTCTGCCGGGAATACTCAGAATGAGGTTCTGAGTTATTGCAACGTAGGAGCGTTTCACTGCTTTCAAGGCTTCTTAGGAAGAATTCTGGAATCTTGCTGCTGGCAGGCCTCCGGCTGCTCCGGGTGAACATCTCCTTGTAAATCCCCCGTGGTTTCTTGTACACCCGTAAACTTTGGGCAGGGTACGCAGTTTGCATTGCTGAACAATTGCGCCTGCATAGCTCTGCCGCGGTTGCAAACATTCAGGCGTGGCAGCCAGATAGGCTGGTCCCCGTAGGACACTGCCAGCGGACTGGGTATATCTGCTTCCCGTTCCTCTCACCTGAGTGCTACTGATTCCAGCTTTGAAGTGTAGCACTCTACTCAACGGGAGCAGTAAGTTGAACCTCTAATTATGGCACTCTGTGAAATTTTGGAGAACTAGAGCTCAGTTGTTTGGCACGCGATCACACTGCCTACATGTGGCTCTAATTAGCTCACTGTTTACATCTGGCTCTAATTAGTCCACGGTTGTGTTCAGCCGAATGACCTCTGCCGGGAACACTCAGAATGAGGTTCTGAGTTATTGCAACATAGGAGCGTTTCACTGCTTTCAAGGCTTCTTAGGAAGAATTCCGGAATCTTGCTGCTGGCAGGCCTCCGGCTATTCTGGGTGAACATCTTCTTGTAAATCCCCCGTGGTTTCTTGTACACCCGTGAAGTTTGGCCAGGGTACTCAGTTTGCATTGCTGCACAATTGTGCCTGCATAGCTCTGCCGCGGTTGCAAACATTCAGGCGAGGCATCCAGATAGGCTGGTCCCGGTTGGACCCTGGCCGCGGAGTGGGTATATCTGCTTCTCGTTCCTCTCACATGAGTGCTACTGATTCCAGCTTTGAAGGCTACACTCTCCTCAACCGGAGCAGTAAGTTGAACCTCTATTTATGGCACTCTGTGAAAATTTGGCGAACTAGAGCTCAGTTGTTTGGCACGCGTCCCCACTGCCTACATCTGGCTCTAATTAATCCATTGCTTACATCTGGCTCTAATTAGTCCACGGTTGTGTTCAGCCGAATGACCTCTGCCGGGAACACTCAGAATGAGGTTCTGAGTTATCTCAACATAGGACCGTTTCACTGCTTTCAAGGCTTCTTAGGAAGAATTCCAGAATCTTGATACCGGCAGCCCTCCGGCTGCTCGGGGTGAACATCTCCTTGTAAATCCCCCGTGGTTTCTTGTACACCCGTAAACTTTGGCCAGGGTACGCAATTTGTATTGCTGCACAATTGCGCCTGCATAGCTCTGCCGCGGTTGCAAACATTCAGGCGTGGCAGCCACATAGGCTGGTCCCCGTAGGACACTGCCAGCAGACTGGGTATATCTGCTTCTCTTTCCTCTCACCTGAGTGCTACTGATTCCAGCTTTGAAGTGTAGCACTGTACTCAACGGGAACAGTAAGTTGAACCTGTACTTATGGCACTCTGTTGAAGTTTGGAGAACTAGAACTCAGTTGTTTGTCACGCGACCACTGTCCCTCCGGCAGTATGGACGGCACTGTTTACATCCGTCTCTAATTAGGACACGGTTGTGTTCAGCCGAATGACCTCTGCCAGGAACACTCAGAATGAGGTTCTGAATTACAGCAACATAGGAGCGTTTCATTGCTTTCAAGGCTTCTTAGGTAGAATTCTGGAATCTTGCTGCTGGCAGGCCTCCGGCTGTTCCGGGTGAACATCTCCTTGTAAATCCCCCGTGGTTTCTTGTACACCCGTAAACTTTGGCCAGGGTACGCAGTTGGCATTGCTGCACAATTGCGCCTGCATAGCTCTGCCGTGGTTGCAAACATTCAGGCGTGGCAGCCAGATAGGCTGGTCCCCATAGGACACTGCCATCGGACTGGGTATATCTGCTTCTCGTTCCTCTCACCTGAGTGCTAGTGATTCCAGCTTTGAAGGCTACACTCTACTCAACCGGAGCAGTAAGTTGAACCTCTATTTATGGCACTCTGTGAAAGTTTGGAGAACTAGAGCTCAGTTGTTTGGCACGCGACCCCAGTGCCTCCATCTGGCTCTAATTAATCCATTGCTTACATCTGGCTCTAATTATCCACGGTTGTGTTCAGCCGAATGACCTCTGCCGGGAAAACTCAGAATGAGGTTCTGAGTTATCGCAACATAGGAGCGTTTCATTGTTCAAGGCTTCTTAGGATGAATTCCAGAATCTTGCTGCTGGCATGCCTCCGGCTGCTCCGGGTGAACATCTCCTTGTAAATCTCCCGTGGTTTCTTGTACACCCGTGAAGTTTGGCCATGGTACGCAGTTTACATTGCTGCACAATTGCGCCTGCATAGCTCTGCCGCGGTTGCAAACATTCAGGCGTGGCAGCCAGATAGGCTGGTCCCGTAGGACACTGCAATGGGACTGGGTATATCTGCTTCTCGTTCCTCTCACCTGAGTGCTACCCATTCCAGCTTTGAAGGCTACACTCTCCTCAACAGGAGCAGTAAGTTGAACCTTTATTTATGGCACTCTGTGAAAGTTTGGAGAACTAGAGCTCAGTTGTTTGGCACGCGACCACACTGCCTACATCTGGCTCTAATTAATCCTTTGCTTACATCTGGCTCTAATTAGTCCACGGTTGTGTTCAGCCGAATGACCTCTGCCGAGAACACTCATAATGAGGTTCTGACTTATAGCAACATAGGAGCGTTTCACTGCTTTCAAGGCTTCTTAGGAAGAATTCCGGAATCTTGCTGCCGGCAGGCCTCCGGCTGTTCGGGTGAACATCTCCTTGTCAATCCCCCGTGGTTTCTTGTACACCCGTGAAGATTGGCCAAGGTACGCAGTTTGCATTGCTGCACAATTGCGCCTGCATAGCTCTGCCGCGGTTGTAAACATTCAGGCGTGGCAGCCAGATAGGCTGGTCCCCTTAGGACATTGCCAGCGGACTGGGTATATCTGCTTCTCGTTCCTCTCACCTGAGTGCTACTGATTCCTGCTTTGAAGTGTAGCACTCTACTCAACGGGTGCAGTAAGTTGAACTTCTACTTATGGCACTCTGTGAAAGTTTGGAGAACTAGAGCTCAGTTGTTTGGCACGAGACCACACTGCCTACATCTGGCTCTAATTAACTCACTGCTTACATCTGGGTCTAATTAGTTCACGGTTGTGTTTAGCTGAATGACCTCTGCCGGGAACACTCAAAATGAGGTTCTGAGTTATTGCAACATAGGAGCGTTTCACTGCTTTCAAGGCTTCTTAGGAAGAATTCCCGAATCTTGCTGCTGGCAGGCCTCCGGCTGCTACGGGTGAACATCTCCTTGTCAATCCCCCGTGGTTTCTTGTACACCCGTGAAGTTTGGCCTGGGTACGCAGTTTGCATTGCTGCACACTTGCGCCTGCATAGCTCTGCCGCGGTTGCAACCATTCAGGCATGGCAGCCAGATAGGCTGGTCCCTGTAGGACACTGACAGTGGACTGGGTATATCTGCTTCTCGATCCTCTCATCTGAGTGCTACTGATTCCAGCTTTGAAGGCTACAATCTACTGAACCGGAGCAGTAAGTTGAACCTCCATTTATGGCACTCTGTGAAAGGTTGGAGAACTAGAGCTTAGTTGTTTGCCACGCGACCACTCTCCATCCCGCACTATGGACGGCACTGCTTACATCTGTCTCTAATTAGTCCACGGTTGTGTTCAGCCGAATGACCTCTGCCGGGAATACTCAGAATGAGGTTCTGAGTTATTGCAACATAGGATCGTTTCACTGCTTTCAAGGCTTGTTAGAAAAAATTCTGGAATCGTGCTGCCGGCAGGCCTCCGGCTGTTCCGGGTGAACATCTCCTTGTAAATCCCCCGTGGTTTCTTGTACACCCGTGAAGTTTGGCCAGGGTAGGCAGTTTGCATTGCTGCACAATTGCACCTGCATAGCTCTTCCGCGGTTGCAAACATTCAGACGTGGGAGCCAGATAGGCTGGTCCCCGTAGGACATTGCCAGCGGACTGGGTATATCTGCTTCTCGTTCCTCTCACCTGAGTGCTACTGATTCCAGCTTTGAAGGCTACACTCTACACAACCGGAGCAGTAAGGTGAACCTCTATTTATGGCATTCTGTGAAAGTTTGGAGAACTAGAGCTCAGTTGTTTGGCCCGCGACCACACTGCCTACATCTGGCTCTAATTAATCTATTGCTTACATCTGGCTCTAATTGGTCCACGGTTGTGTTCAGCCGAATGACCTCTGCCGGGAACACTCAGAATGTGGTTCTGAGTTATTGCAACATAGGAGCGTTTCACTGCTTTCAAGGCTTCTTAGGAAGAATTCCAGAATCTGGCTGCCGGCAGGCCTCCGGCTGTTCTGGGTGAACATCTCCTTGTAAATCCCCCGGGGTTTCTTGTACACCCGTGATGTTTGGCCAGGGTACTCAGTTTGCATTGCTGCACAATTGTGCCTGCATAGCTCTGCCGCGGTTGCAAACAATCAGGCGTGGCAGCCAGATAGGCTGGTTCCCGTAGGACACTGCCAGCGGACTGGGTATATCTGCTTCTCTTTCCTCGCAACTGAGTGCTACTGATTCCAGCTTTGAAGGCTATACTCTACACAACCGGAGCAGTAAGTTGAACGTTTATTTATGGAACTCTGTGAAAGTTTGGAGAACTAGAGCTCAGTTGTTTGGCACGCGACCCCACTGCCTACATCTGGCTGTAATTAATCCATTGCTTACATCTGGCTCTAATTAGTCCACGGTTGTGTTCAGCCGAATGACCTATGCCGGGAACACTCAGAATGAGGTTCTGAGTTATCTCAACATAGGAGCGTTTCACTGCTTTCAAGGCTTCTTAGGAAGATTTCCGGAATCTTGCTGCAGGGCTCCGGCTGTTCCGGGTGAACATCTCATTGTAAATCACCCATGGTTTCTTGCACACCCGTGAAGTTTGGCCAGGGTACGCAGTTTGCATTGCTGCACAATTGCGCCTGCATAGCTCTGCCGCGGTTGCAAACATTCAGGCGTGGCAGCCAGATAGGCTGGTCCCAGTTGGACCCTAACCGTGGACTGGGTATATCTGCTTCTCGTTCCTCTCACTTGAGTGCTACTGATTCCAGCTTTGAAGGCTACACTCTACTCAACCGGAGCAGTAAGTTGAACTTCTATTTATGGCACTCTGTGACAGTTTGGAAAACTAGAGCTCAGTTGTTTGCCATGCGACCACTCTCCTTCCTGCATTATGGACGGCACTGCTTACATCTGGCTCTAATTAGTCCACGGTTGTGTTCAGCCGAATGACCTCTGCCGGGAACACTCAGAATGAGGTTTCGAGTTATCGCAACATAGGAGCGTTTCAATGCGTTCAAGGCTTCTTAGGAAGAATTCCGGAATCTTGCTGCTGGCAGGCCTCCGGCTGCTACGGGTGAACATCTCCTTGTCAATCCCCCGTGGTTTCTTGTACACCCGTGAAGTTTGGCCAGGGTACGCAGTTTGCATTGCTGCACAATTTCGCCTGCATAGCTCTGCCGCGGTTGCAAACATTCATGCGTGGCAGCCAGATAGGCTGGTCCCCGTAGGACATTGCCAGCGGACTGGGTATATCTGCTTCTCGTTCCTCTCACCTGAGTGCTACTGATTCCAGCTTTGAAGTGTAGCACTCTACTCAACGGGAGCAGTAAGTTGAACTTCTACTTATGGCACTCTGTGAAAGTTTGGAGAACTAGAGCTCAGTTGTTTGGCACGCGACCACACTGCCTACATCTAGCTCTAATTAACTCACAGCTTACATCTGGGTCTAATTAGTTCATGGTTGGGTTTAGCCAAATGACCTCTGCCGGGAACACTCAGAATGAGGTTCTGAGTTATTGCAACATAGGAGCGTTTCACTGCTTTCAAGGCTTCTTAGGAAGAATTCCGGAATCTTGTTGCCGGAAGGACTCCAGCTGCTCCGGGTGAACATCTCCTTGTAAATCCCCCATGGTTTCTTGTACACCCTTAAACTTTGGCCAGGGTACGCAGTTTGCATTGCTGCACAATTGCGCCTGCATAGCTCTGCCGCGGTTGCAAACATTCAGGCGTGGCAGCCAGATAGGTTGGTCCCTGTAGGACACTGCCAGCGGACTGGGTATATCTGCTTCTCGTTCCTCTCACCTGAGTGCTACTGATTCCAGCTTTGTAGTGTAGCACTCTACTCAATGGGAGAAGTAAGTTGAACCTCTACTTATGGCACTCTGTGAAAGTTTGGAGAAGTAGAGCTCATTTGTTTGGCTCGCGACCACACTGCCTACATCTGGCTCTAATTAACTCACTGCTTACATCTGGCTCTAATTAGTCCACGGTTGTGTTCAGCCGAATGACCTCTGCCGGGAAAACTCAGAATGAGGTTCTGTGTTATCGCAACATAGGAGCGTTTCACTGCTTTCAAGGCTTCTTAGGAAGAATTCCGGAATCTTGCTGCTGGCAGGACTCCGGCTGCTCCCGGTGAACATCTCCTTGTAAATCCCCCGTGGTTTTTTGTACACCCGTGAAGTTTGGCCAGGGTACGCAGTTTGCATTGCTGCACAATTGCGCCTGCATAGCTCTGCCGCGGTTGCAAACATTCAGGCGTGGCAGCCAGATAGGCTGGTCCCCGTAGGACACTGCCAGTGGACTGGGTATATCTGCTTTTCGTTCTTCTCACATGATTGCTACTGATTCCAGCTTTGAAGGCTACACTCTACTCAAACGGAGCAGTAAGTTGAACCTCTATTTATGGCACTCTGTGAAAGTTTGGAGAACTAGAGCTCAGTTGTTTGGCACACGACCCCACGACCTACATCTGGCGCTAATTAATGCATTTCTTACATCTCGCTGTAATTACTCCACGGTTGTGTTCAGCCGAATGCGCTCTGCCAGGAACACTCAGAATGAGCTTCTGAGTTATTGCAACATAGGAGCGTTTCACTGCTTTCAAGGCTTCTTAGGAAGAATTCCGGAATCTTGCTGCCGGCAGGCCTTCCGTTGTTCCGGGTGATCATCTCCTTGTAAACCCCCCGTGGTTTCTTGTACACCCGTGAAGGTTGGCCAGGGTACGCAGTTTGCATTGCTGCACAATTGCGCTTGCATAACTCTGCCGCGGTTGCAAACATTCAGGCGTGGCAGCCAGATAGGCTGGTCCCGGCTGGACCCTGACCGTGGAGTGGGTATATCTGCTTCTCGTTCCTCTCACCTGAGTGCTACTGATTCCAGCTTTGAAGTGTAGCACTCTACTCAACGGGAGCAGTAAGTTGAACCTCTATTTATGGGACTCTGTGAAAGTTTGGAGAACTAGAGCTCAGTTGTTTGGCAGACGACCACACTGCCTACATCTGGCTCTAATTAACTCACTGCTTACATCTGGCTCTAATTAGTCCACGGTTGTGTTCAGCCGAATAACCTCTGCTGGGAACACTCAGAATGAGGTTCTGAGTTATTGCAACATAGGAGCGTTTCACTGCTTTCAGGGCTACTTTGGAAGAATTCCGGAATCTTGCTGCTGGCAAGCCTCCGGCTGCTCCGGGTGAACATCGCCTTGTAAATCCCCCGTGGTTTCTTGTACACCGGTAAACTTTGGCCAGGGTATGCAGTTTGCATTGCTGCACAATTGTGCCTGCATAGTTCTGCCGTGGTAGCAAACATTCAGGCGTGGCAGCCAGATAGGCTGGTCCCCATAGGACACTGCCAGCGGACTGGGTATATCTGCTTCTCGTTCCTCTCACCTGAGTGCTACTGATTCCAGCTTTGAAGTGTAGCACTCTACTCAACGGGAGCAGTAAGTTGAACCTCTACTTATGGCACTCTGTGAAAATTTGGTGACCTGGAGCTCAATTGTTTGGCACGCGACCACACTGCCTACATCTGGCTCTAATTATCTCACTGCTTACATATCGCTCTAATTAGTCCACGGTTTTGTTCAGTAGGATGTTCTCTGCCGGGAACACTCAGAATGAGGTTCTGAGTTATTGCAACATAGGAGCGTTTCATTGCTTTCAAGCGTTCTTAGGAAGAATTCCGGAATCTTGCTGCTGGCAGGCCTCCGGCTCCTTCGGGTGATCATCTCCTTGTAAATCCCCCGTGGTTTCTTGTACACGAGTGAAGTTTGGCCAGGGTACGCAGTTTGCATTGCTGCACAATTTCGCCTCCATAGCTCTGCCGCAGTTGCAAACATTCAGGCATGGCAGCCAGATAGGATCGTCCCCGTAGGACACTGCCAGCGGACTGGGTATATCTGCTTCTCGTTCCCCTCACCTGAGTGCTACTGATTGCAGCTTTGAGGGCTACACTCTACTCAACCAGAGCAGTAAGTTGAACCTCTATTTATAGCACTCTGTGAAAGTTTGGAGAACTAGAGCTCAGTTGTTTGGCCCACGACCACACTGCCTACATCTGGCTCTAATTAACTCACTGCATACATCTGGCTCTAATTACTCCACGGTTGTGTTCAGCCGAATGACCTCTGCCGGGAACACTCAGAATGAGGTTCTGAGTTATTGAAACATAGGAGTGTTTCATTGCTTTCAAGGCTTCTTAGGAAGAATTCCGGAATCTTGCTGCTGGCAGGCCTCCGGCTGTTCCGGGTGAACATCTCCTTGTAAATCCCCCGTGGTTTCTTGTACAACCGTGAAGTTTGGCCAGGGTACGCAGTTTGCATTGCTGCACAATTGCGCCTGCATAGCTCTGCCGCGGTTGCAAACATTCAGGTGGGGCAGCCAGATAGGCTGGTCCCTGTAGGACACTGACAGTGGACTGGAAATATCTGCTTCTCGTTCCTCTCATCTGAGTGCTACTGATTCCAGCTTTGAAGGCTACAATCTACTGAACCGGAGCAGTAAGTTGAACCTCCATTTATGGCACTCTGTGAAAGGTTGGAGAACTAGAGCTTAGTTTTTTGCCACGCGACCACTCTCCATCCCGCACTATGGACAGCACTGCTTACATCTGTCTCTAATTAGTCTACGGTTGTGTTCAGCCGAATGACCTCTGCCGGGAACACTCAGAATGAAGTTCTGAGTTATTGCAACATAGGATCATTTCACTGCTTTCAAGGCTTGTTAGAAAGAATTCTGGAATCGTGCTGCCGGCAGGCCTCCGGCTGTTCTGGGTGAACATCTCCTTGTAAATCCCCCGTGGTTTCTTGTACACCCGTGAACTTTGGCCAGGGTAGGCAGTTTGCATTGCTGCACAATTGCACCTGCATAGCTCTTCCGCGGTTGCAAACATTCAGACGTGGGAGCCAGATAGGCTGGTCCCCGTAGGACATTGCCAGCGGACTGGGTATATCTGCTTCTCGTTCCTCTCACCTGAGTGCTACTGATTCCAGCTTTGAAGGCTACACTCTACTCAACCGGAGCAGTAAGGTGAACCTCTATTTATGGCACTCTGTGAAAGTTTGGAGAACTAGAGCTCAGTTGTTTGGCACACGACCACACTGCCTACATGTGGCTCTAATTACCTCACTGCTTACATCTGGCTCTAATTAGTCCACGGTTGTGTTCAGCCGAATGACCTCTGCCGGGAACACTCAGAATGAGGTTCTGAGTTATTGCAACATAGGAGCGTTTCATTGCTTTCAAGGCTTCTTAGGAAGAATTCCGGAATCTTGCTGCTGGCAGGCCTCCGGCTGCTCAGGGTGAACATCTCCTTGTAAATCCTCCGTGGTTTCTGGTATAAGCGTGAAGTTTGGCCAGGGCACGCAGTTTGCATTGCTGCACAATTGCGCCTGCATAGCTCTGCCGCGGTTGCAAATATTCAGGCAAGGCAGCCAGATAGGCTGGTCCCTGTATGACACTGACAGTGGACTGGGTATATCTGCTTCTCATTCCTCTCATCTGAGTGCTACTGATTCCAGCTTTGAAGGCTACACTCTACTCAACCGGAGCAGTAAGTTGAACCTCCATTTATGGCACTCTGTGAAAGTTTGGAGAACTAGAGCTTAGTTGTTTGCCACGCGACCACTCTCCATCCTGCACTATGGACGGCACTGATTACATCTGTCTCTAATTAGTCCACGGTTGTGTTCAGCCGAATGACCTCTGCCGGGAACACTCAGAATGAGGTTAGGAGTTATTGCAACATAGGAGCGTTTCATTGCTTTCAAGGCTTCTTTGGAAGAATTCCGGAATCTTGCTGCTGGCAGGCCTCCGGCTGCTCCGGGTGAACATCTCCTTGTAAATCCCCCGTGGTTTCTTGTACAACCGTGAAGTTTGGCCAGGGTACGCAGTTTGCATTGCTGCACAATTGCGCCTGCATAGCTCTGCCGAGTTTGCAAACATTCAGGCATGGCAGCCAGATAGGCTGGTCCCCGTAAGACACTGCCAGCGGACTGGGTATATCTGCTTCTCGTTCCTCTCACCTGAGTGCTACTGATTCCAGCTTTGAAGTATAGCACTCTACTCAACGGGAGAAGTAAGTTGAATCTCTACTTATGGCACTCTGTGAAAGTTTGGAGATCTAGAGCTCAGGTGTTTGGCACGCGACCACACTAACAACATCTGGCTCTAATTAACTCACTGCTTACATCTGGCTCTAATTAGTCCACGGTTGTGTTCAGCCGAATGACCTCTGCCGGGAACACTCAGAATGATGTTCTGAGTTATTGCAGCATAGGAGTGTTTCACTGCTTTCAAGGCTTCTTAGGAAGGATTTCGGAATCTTGCTGCCGGCAGGCCTCCGGCTGTTCCGGGTGAACATCTCCTTGTAAATACCCCGTGGTTTCTTGTACACCCGTGAAGTTTGGGCAGGGTACGCAGTTTGCATTGCTGCACAATTGCGCCTGCATAGCTCTGCCGCGGTTGCAAACATTCAGGCGTGGCAGCCAGATAGGCTGGTCTCGGTTGGACCCTGACCGTGGAGTGGGAATATCTGCTTCTCGTTCCTCTCACCTGAGTGCTACTGATTCCAGCTTTGAAAGCTACACTCTACTTAACCGGAGCAGTAAGCTGAACCTCTATTTATGGCACTCTGTGAAAGTTTGGAGAACTAGAGCTCAGTTGTTTGGCACGCGATCCCACTGCCTACATCAGACTCTAATTAATCCATTGCTTACATCTTTCTCTAATTAGTCCACGGTTGTGTTCAGCCGAATGACCTCTGCTGGGAACACTCAGAATGAGGTTCTGAGTTATTGCAACATAGGAGCGTTTCACTGCTTTCAAGGCTTCTTAGCAAGAATTCCGGAATCTTGCTGCCGGCAGGACTCCGGCTGCTACGGGTAAACATCTCCTTGTAAATCCCCCCCGGTTTCTTGTACACAAGTAATCTTTGGCCAGGGTACACAGTTTGCATTGCTGCACAATTGCGCCTGCATAGCTCTGCGCGGTTGCAAACATTCAGGCGTGGCAGCCAGATAGGCTGGTCCTGGTTGGACCCTGACCGTGGAGTGTGTTTATCTGCTTCTCGTTCCTCTCACCTCAGTGCTACTGATTCCAGCTTTGAAGGATACACTCTACTCAACCAGAGCAGTAAGTTGTACCTCTATTTATGGCACTATGTGAAAGTTTGGAGAACTAGAGCTCAGTTGTTTTTTACGGGACCACTGTCCATCCGGCACTATGGACGGCACTGCTTACATCTGTCTCTAATTAGTACACGGTTGTGTTCAGATGAATGACCTCTGCTGGGAACACTCAGAATGAGGTTCTGAGTTATTGCAACATAGGAGCGTTTCACTGCTTTCAAGGTTTCTTAGGAAGAATTCCGGAATCTTGCTGCCCGCAGGACTCCAGCTGCTCCGGGTGAACATCTCCTTGTAAATCCCCCGTGGTTTCTTGTACACCCGTAAACTTTAGCCAGGGTACGCAGTTTGCATTGCTGTACAATTGCGCCTGCATAGCTCTGCCGCGGTTTCAAACATTCAGTCGTGGCCGCCAGATAGGCTGGTCCCCGTAGGACACTGCCAGCGGACTGGGTATATCTGCTTCTGGTTCCTCTCACCTGGGTGCTAGGGATTCCAGTTTTGAAGTGTAGCACTCTACTCAATGGAGCAGTAAGTTGAACCTCTACTTATGGCACTCTGTGAAAGTTTGGAGAACTAGAGCTCAGTTGTATGGCACGCGACCACACTGCCTACATCTGGCTCTAATTAATTCACTGCTTACATCTGGCTCTAATTAGTCCACGGTTGTGTTCAGCCGAATGACCTCTGCCGGGAACACTCAGAATGAAGTTCTGAGTTATTGCAACATAGGAGCGTTTCACTGCTTTCAAGGCTTCTTAGGAAGAATTCCGGAATCTTCATGCCGGCAGGACTCCGGCTGCTCCAAGTGAACATCTCCTTGTAAATCCCCCATGGTTTCTTGTACACCCATAAACTTTGGCCAGGGTACACAGTTGGCATTGCTGCACAATTGGGCCTGCATAGCTCTGCCGCGGTGAAAACATTCAGGCGTGGCAGCCAGATAGGCTGGTCCCGGTTGGACCCTGACCTTGGAGTGGGTATATCTGCTTCTCGTTCCTCTCACCTGAGTGCTACTGATTCCAGCTTTGAAGTGTAGCACTCTACTCAACGGGAGCAGTAACTTGAACCTCTATTTATGGCACTTTGTGAAAGTTTGGGGAACTAGAGCTCAGTTGTTTGGCACGCGACCCCCCTGCCTATATCTGACTCTAATTAATCCATTGGTTACATCTGGCTCTAATTAGTCCACGGTTGTGTTCAGCCGAATGACCTCTGCTTGGAACACTAAGAATGAGGTTCTGAGTTATTGCAACATAGGAGCGTTTCACTGCTTTCAAGGCTTCTTAGGAAGAATTCCGGAATCTCTCTGCCGGCAGGCCTCCGGCTGTTCAGGGTGAACATCTCCTTGTAAATCCCCCGTGGTTTCTTGTACACCCGTAAACTTTGGCCAGGGTATGCAGTTTGCATTGCTGCACAATAGCGCCTGCATAGCTCTGCCGCGGTTGCAAACATTCAGGCGTGGCAGCCAGATAGGCTGGTCCCCACAAGACACTGCCAGCGGACTGGGTATATCTGCTTCTGGTTCCTCTCACCTGAGTGCTACTGATTCCAGCTTTGTAGTGTAGGACTCTACTCAATGGGAGAAGTAAGTTGAACCTCTACTAATGGCACTCTGTGAAAGTTTGGAGAACTAGAGCTCAGTTGTTTTCCACGCGACCACACTGCCTACATCTGGCTCTAATTAACTTACTGCTTACATCTGGCTCTAATTAGTCCACGGTTGTGTTCAGCCGAATGACCTCTGCCGGGAACACTCAGAATGAGGTTCTGAGTTATCGCAACATAGGATCGTTTCTCTGCTTTCAAGGATTCTTAGGAAGAATTCCGGAATCTTGCTGCTGGCAGGCCTCTGGCTGCTCCGGGTGAACATCTCCTTGTAAATCCCCTGTGGTTTCTTGTACACCCGTGAAGTTTGTCCAGGGTATGCAGTTTACATTGCTGCACAATTGCGCCTGCATGGCTCTGCCGCGGATGCAAACATTCAGGCATGGCAGCCAGATAGGCTGGTCCCCGTAGGACACTGCCAGCGGACTTGGTATATCTTCTTCCCTTACTTCTCACCTGTATGCTACTGATTCCAGCTTAGAAGGCTACCCTCTACTCAACCGGAGCAATAACTTGAACCTCAACTTATGGCATTCTGCAAAATTTTGGAGAACTAAAGCTCAGTTGTTTGGCACGCAACCCCACTGCCTACCTCTGGCTCTAATTAATCCATTGCTTACATCTGGCTCTAATTAGTCCACGGTTGTGTTCAGTCAAATGACCTCTGCCGGGAACACTCAGAATGAGGTTCTGAGTTATTGCAACATAGCAGCGATTCACTGCTTTCAAGGCTTCTTAGGAAGAATTCCGGAATCTTGCTGCCGGCAGGCCTCCGGCTGTTCCGGGTGAACATCTCCTTGTACATCCCCCGTGGTTTCTTGTACACCCGTGAAGTTTGGCCAGGGTACGCAGTTTGCATTGCTGCACAATTGAGCCTGCATAGCTCTGCGGTGCTTGCAAAAATTCAGGCTTGGCAGCCAGATAGGCTGGTCCCCGTAGGACACTGCCAGCGGATTGGTTATATCTGCTTCTCGTTTCTCTCACCTGAGTGCTACTGATTCCAGCTTTGAAGTGTATCACTCTACTGAATGGGAGCAGTAAGTTGAACCTCTACTTATGGCACTCTGTGAAAGTTTGGAGAACTAGAGCTCAGTTGTTTGACACGCGACCCCACTGCCTACATCTGGCTCTAATAAATCCATTGCTTGCATCTGGCTCTAATTAGTCCACAGTTGTGTTCAGCCGAATGACCTCTGCCGGGAACACTCAGAATGAGGTTCTGAGTTATTGCAACATAGGAGCGTTTCACTGCTTTCAAGGCTTCTTAGGAAGAATTCCGGAATCTTGTTGCCGGCAGGCCTCCGGCTGTTCCGGGTGAACATCTCCTTGTAAATCCCCCGTGGTTTCTTGTACACCCGTGAAGTTTGGCCAGGGTACGCAGTTTGCATTGCTGCACAATTGCGCCTGCATAGCTCTGCCGCGGTTGCAAACATTCAGGCGTGGCAGCCAGATAGGCTGGTCCCGGTTAGACCCTGACCGTGGAGTGGGTATATCTGCTTCTCATTCCTCTCACCTGAGGGCTACTGATTGCAGCTCTGAAGGCTACACTCTACTCCACTGGAGCAGTAAGTTGAACCTCTATTTATGGCACTCTGTGAAAGTTTGGAGAACTAGAGCTCAGTTGTTTGCCACGCGACCACTGTCTATCCAGCACTATGGACGGCACTGCTTCCATCTGTCTCTAATTATTCCACGGTTGTGTTCAGCCAAATGACCTCTGCCAGGAACACTCAGAATGAGGTTCTGAGTTATCGCAACATAGGAGCATTTCATTGCTTTCAAGGCTTCTTAGGAAGAATTCCGGAATCTTGCTGCTGGCATTACTCCGGCTGCTCCGGGTGAACAACTCCTTGTAAATCCCCCGTGGTTTCTTGTACACCCATGAAGTTAGGCCAGGGCACGCAGTTTGCTTTGCTGCACAATTGCGCCTGCATAGCTCTGCCGCGGTTGCAAACATTCAGGCGTGGCAACCAGATAGGCTGGTCCCCGTAGGACACTGCCAGCGGACTGGGTATATCTACTTCTCGTTCCTCTCACCTGAGTGCTACTGATTCCAGCTTTGAAGGCTACACTCTACTCAACCAGAGCAGTTAGTTGAACCTCTATTTATGGCACTCTGTGAAAGTTTGGAGAACTAGAGCTCAGTTGTTTGGCTCGCGACCCCACTGCCTACATCTGGCTCTAATTAATCCATTGCTTACATCTGTCTCTAATTAGTCCACGGTTGTGTTCAGCCGAATGACCTCTGCCGGGAACACTCAGAATGAAATTCTGAGTTATTGCAACATAGGAGCGTTTCACTGCTTTCAAGGCTTCTTAGGAAGAATTCCGGAATATTGCTGCTGGCAGGCCTCCGGCTGTTCCGGGTGAACATCTCCTTGTAAATCCCCCGTGGTTTCTTGTACACCGACGAAGTTTGGCCAGGGTACGCAGATTGCATTACTGCACAATTGAGCCTGCATAGCTCTGCGGTGCTTGCAAACATTCAGGCGTGGCAGCCAGATAGGCTGGTCCCCGTAGGACACTGCCAGCAGACTGGTTGTATCTGCTTCTCGTGTCTCTCACCTGAGTGCTACTGATTCCAGCATTGAAGTGTATCACTCTACTCAACGGGAGCAGTAATTTGAACCTCAACTTATGGCATTCTGCAAAATTTTGGAGAACTAGAGCTCAGTTGTTTGGCACGCGACCACACTGCCTACATCTTGCTCTAATTAACTCACTGCTTACATCTGGCTCTAATTAGTCCACGGTTGTGTTCAGCCGAATGACCTCTGCCGGGAACACTCAGAATGATGTTCTGAGTTATCACAACATAGGAGCGTTTCATTGCTTTCAAGAGTTCTTTGGAAGAATTCCGGAATCTTGCTGCTGGCAGGCCTCCGGCTGCTCCGGGTGAACATCTCCTTGTAAATCCCCCGTGGTTTCTTGTACACCCGTGAAGTTTGGCCAGGGTACGCAGTTTGCATTGCTGCACAATTGCGCCTGCATAGCTCTGCCGCGGTTGCCAACATTCAGGCGTGGCAGCCAGATAGGCTGGTCCCGGTTGGACCCTGACCGTGGAGTGGGTATATCTGCTTCTCTTTCTTCTCACATGAGTGCTACTGATTCCAGCTTTGAAGGCTACACTCTACTCAACCGGAGCAGTAAGTTGAACCTCTATTTATGGCACTCTGTGAAATTTTGGAGAACTAGAGCACAGTTGTTTGGCACGCAACCCCACTGCCTACATCTGGCTCCAATTAATCCATTGCTTACATCTGGCTCTAATTAGTCCACGGTTGTGTTCAGCCGAATGACTTCTGCCGGGAACACTCAGAATGAGGTTCTGAGTTATTGCAACATAAAAGCTTTTCACTGCTTTCAAGGCTTCTTAGGAAGAATTCCGGAATCTTGCTGCTGGCAGGACTCTGGCTGTTCCGGATGAACATCTCCTTGTAAATCCCCCGTGGTTTCTTGTACACCCGGGAAGTTTGCCCATGATACGCAGTTTGCATTGCTGCACAATTGCGCCTGCATAGCTCTGCCGTGGTTGCAAACATTCAGGCGTGGCAGCCAGATAGGCTGGTCCCGGTTGGACCCTGATCGTGGAGTGGGTATATCTGCTTCTCGTTCCTCTCACCTGAGTTCTACTGATTCCAGCTTTGAAGGCTACACTCTACTCAACCGGAGCAGTAAGTTGAACCTCTATTTATGGCCCTCTGTGAAAGTTTGGAGAACTAGAGCTCAGTTGTTTGGCATGCGACCCCACTGCCTACATATGGCTCTAATTAATCCATTGCTTACATCTGGCTCTAATTAGTCCACGGTTGTGTTCAGCCGAATGACCTCTGTCGGGAACACTCAGAATGAGGTTCTGAGTTATCCCAACATAGGAGCGTTTCACTGCTTTCAAGGCTTCTTAGGAAGAATTCCGGAATCTTGCTGCCGGCAGGCCTCCGGCTGTTCCGGGTGAACATCTCCTTGTAAATCCCCCGTGGTTTCTTGTACACCCGTGAAGTTTGGCCAGGGTACGCAGTTTGCATTGCTGCACAATTGCGCCTGCATAGCTCTGCCACGGTTGCAAACATTCAGGCGTGGCTGCCAGATAGGTGGTCCCCGTAGGACACTGCCAGGGGACTTGGAATATCTTCTTCCCGTACTTCTCACCTGAATGCTACTGATTCCAGCTTTGAAGGCTACACTCTACTCAACCGGAGCTGTCAGTTGAAACTGTACTTATGGCATTCTGCAAAAGTTTGGAGAACTAGAGCTCAGTTGTTTGGCACGCAACCCCACTGCCTACATCTGGCTCTAATTAATCCATTGCTTACATCTGGCTCTAATTAGTCCACGGTTGTGTTCAGCCAAATGACCTCTGCCGGGAACACTCAGAATGAGGTTCTGAGTTATTGCAACATAGCAGCATTTCACTGCTTTCAAGACTTCTTAGGAAGAATTCTGGAATTTGCTGCCGGCAGGCCTCAGGCTGTTCCGCGTGAACATCTCCTTGTAAATCCCCTGTGGTTTCTTGTACACCCGTAAACTTTGGCCAGGGTACGCAGTTTGCATTGCTGCACAATTTGCCTGCATAGCTCTGCCGCGCTTGCAAACATTCAGGCGTGGCAGCCAGATAGGCTGGTCCCCGTACAACACTGCCAGCAGACTGAGTATATCTGCTTCTCCTTTCTCTCACCTGAGTGCTAGTGATTCCAGCTTTGAAGTCTACACTCTACTCAACCGGAGCAGTAAGTTGAACCTCTACTTATGGCATTCTGCAAAAGTTTGGAGAACTAGAGCTCAGTTGTTTGGCACGCAACCCCACTGCCTACATCTGGCTCTAATTAATTCACTGCTTACATCTGACTCTAATTAGAATCTTGCTGCTGGCAGGCCTCCGGCTGCTCCGGGTGAACATCTCCTTGTAAATCCCCCGTGGTTTCTTGTACACCCGTAAACTTTGGCCAGGGTACGCAGTTTGCATTGCTGCACAATTGCGCCTGCATAGCTCTGCCGCGGTTGCAAACATTCAGGCGTGGCAGCCAGATAGGCTGGTCCCCGTAGGACACTGCCAGCTGACTGGGTATATCTGCTTCTCGTTCCTCTCACCTGAGTGCTACTGATTCCAGCTTTGAAGGCTACACTCTACTCATCCGGTGCAGTTAGATGAACCTCTATTTATGGCACTCTGTGAAAGTTTGGAGAACTAGAGCTCAGTTGTTTGGCACGCGACCCCACTGCCTACATCTGGCTCTAATTAATCCATTGCTTACATCTGTCTCTAATTAGTCCACGGTTGTGTTCAGCCGAATGACCTCTGCCGGGAACACTCAGAATGAAATTCTGAGTTATTGCAACATAGGAGCGTTTCACTGCTTTCAAGGCTTCTTAGGAAGAATTCCGGAATATTGCTGCTGGCAGGCCTCCGGCTGTTCCGGGTGAACATCTCCTTGTAAATCCCCCGTGGTTTCTTGTACACCGACGAAGTTTGGCCAGGGTACGCAGATTGCATTACTGCACAATTGAGCCTGCATAGCTCTGCGGTGCTTGCAAACATTCAGGCGTGGCAGCCAGATAGGCTGGTCCCCGTAGGACACTGCCAGCAGACTGGTTGTATCTGCTTCTCGTGTCTCTCACCTGAGTGCTACTGATTCCAGCATTGAAGTGTATCACTCTACTCAACGGGAGCAGTAATTTGAACCTCAACTTATGGCATTCTGCAAAAGTTTGGAGAACTAGAGCTCAGTTGTTTGGCACGCGACCACACTGCCTACATCTTGCTCTAATTAACTCACTGCTTACATCTGGCTCTAATTAGTCCACGGTTGTGTTCAGCTGAATGACCTCTGCCGGGAACACTCAGAATGATGTTCTGAGTTATCACAACATAGGAGCGTTTCATTGCTTTCAAGACTTCTTTGGAAGAATTCCGGAATCTTGCTGCTGGCAGGCCTCCGGCTGCTCCGGGTGAACATCTCCTTGTAAATCCCCCGTGGTTTCTTGTACACCCGTGAAGTTTGGCCAGGGTACGCAGTTTGCATTGCTGCACAATTGCGCCTGCATAGCTCTGCCGCGGTTGCCAACATTCAGGCGTGGCAGCCAGATAGGCTGGTCCCGGTTGGACCCTGACCGTGGAGTGGGTATATCTGCTTCTCTTTCTTCTCACATGAGTGCTACTGATTCCAGCTTTGAAGGCTACACTCTACTCAACCGGAGCAGTAAGTTGAACCTCTATTTATGGCACTCTGTGAAATTTTGGAGAACTAGAGCACAGTTGTTTGGCACGCAACCCCACTGCCTACATCTGGCTCCAATTAATCCATTGCTTACATCTGGCTCTAATTAGTCCACGGTTGTGTTCAGCCGAATGACTTCTGCCGGGAACACTCAGAATGAGGTTCTGAGTTATTGCAACATAAAAGCTTTTCACTGCTTTCAAGGCTTCTTAGGAAGAATTCCGGAATCTTGCTGCTGGCAGGACTCTGGCTGTTCCGGATGAACATCTCCTTGTAAATCCCCCGTGGTTTCTTGTACACCTGTAAACTTTGGCCTGGGTACGCAGTTTGAATTGCTGCACAATTGCGCCTGCATAGCTCTGCCGTGGTTGCAAACATTCAGGCGTGGCAGCCAGATAGGCTGGTCCCGGTTGGACCCTGATCGTGGAGTGGGTATATCTGCTTCTCGTTCCTCTCACCTGAGTTCTACTGATTCCAGCTTTGAAGGCTACACTCTACTCAACCGGAGCAGTAAGTTGAACCTCTATTTATGGCCCTCTGTGAAAGTTTGGAGAACTAGAGCTCAGTTGTTTGGCATGCGACCCCACTGCCTACATATGGCTCTAATTAATCCATTGCTTACATCTGGCTCTAATTAGTCCACGGTTGTGTTCAGCCGAATGACCTCTGTCGGGAACACTCAGAATGAGGTTCTGAGTTATCCCAACATAGGAGCGTTTCACTGCTTTCAAGGCTTCTTAGGAAGAATTCCGGAATCTTGCTGCCGGCAGGCCTCCGGCTGTTCCGGGTGAACATCTCCTTGTAAATCCCCCGTGGTTTCTTGTACACCCGTGAAGTTTGGCCAGGGTACGCAGTTTGCATTGCTGCACAATTGCGCCTGCATAGCTCTGCCACGGTTGCAAACATTCAGGCGTGGCTGCCAGATAGGTGGTCCCCGTAGGACACTGCCAGGGGACTTGGAATATCTTCTTCCCGTACTTCTCACCTGAATGCTACTGATTCCAGCTTTGAAGGCTACACTCTACTCAACCGGAGCAGTCAGTTGAAACTGTACTTATGGCATTCTGCAAAAGTTTGGAGAACTAGAGCTCAGTTGTTTGGCACGCAACCCCACTGCCTACATCTGGCTCTAATTAATCCATTGCTTACATCTGGCTCTAATTAGTCCACGGTTGTGTTCAGCCAAATGACCTCTGCCGGGAACACTCAGAATGAGGTTCTGAGTTATTGCAACATAGCAGCATTTCACTGCTTTCAAGACTTCTTAGGAAGAATTCTGGAATTTGCTGCCGGCAGGCCTCAGGCTGTTCCGCATGAACATCTCCTTGTAAATCCCCTGTGGTTTCTTGTACACCCGTAAACTTTGGCCAGGGTACGCAGTTTGCATTGCTGCACAATTTGCCTGCATAGCTCTGCCGCGCTTGCAAACATTCAGGCGTGGCAGCCAGATAGGCTGGTCCCCGTACAACACTGCCAGCAGACTGAGTATATCTGCTTCTCATTTCTCTCACCTGAGTGCTAGTGATTCCAGCTTTGAAGGCTACACTCTACTCAACCGGAGCAGTAAGTTGAACCTCTACTTATGGCATTCTGCAAAAGTTTGGAGAACTAGAGCTCAGTTGTTTGGCACGCAACCCCACTGCCTACATCTGGCTCTAATTAATTCACTGCTTACATCTGACTCTAATTAGAATCTTGCTGCTGGCAGGCCTCCGGCTGCTCCGGGTGAACATCTCCTTGTAAATCCCCCGTGGTTTCTTGTACACCCGTAAACTTTGGCCAGGGTACGCAGTTTGCATTGCTGCACAATTGCGCCTGCATAGCTCTGCCGCGGTTGCAAACATTCAGGCGTGGCAGCCAGATAGGCTGGTCCCCGTAGGACACTGCCAGCTGACTGGGTATATCTGCTTCTCGTTCCTCTCACCTGAGTGCTACTGATTCCAGCTTTGAAGGCTACACTCTACTCATCCGGAGCAGTTAGATGAACCTCTATTTATGGCACTCTGTGAAAGTTTGGAGAACTAGAGCTCAGTTGTTTGGCACGTGACCCCACTGCCTACATCTGGCTCTAATTAATCCATTGCTTACATCTGGCTCTAATTAGTCCACGGTTGTGTTCAGCCGAATGACCTCTGCCGGGAACACTCAGAATGAAATTCTGAGTTATTGCAACATAGGAGCGTTTCACTGCTTTCAAGGCTTCTTAGGAAGAATTCCGGAATCTTGCTGCCGGCAGGCCTCCGGCTGTTCCGGGTGAACATCTCCTTGTAAATCCCCGGTGGTTTCTTGTACACCCATGAAGTTTGGCCAGGGTATGCAGTTTGCATTGCTGCACAATTGCGCCTGCATAGCTCTGCCGCGGTTGCAAACATTCAGGCGTGGCAGCCAGATAGGTGGTCCCCGTAGGACACTGCCAGCGGACTTGGAATATCTTCTTCCCATACTTCTCACCTGAATGCTACTGATTCCATCTTTGAAGGCTACACTCTACTCAACCGGAGCAGTAAGTTGAACCTCTACTTATGGCATTCTGCAAAAGTTTGGAGAACTAGAGCTCAGTTGTTTGGCAAGCGACCCCACTGCCTACATCTGGCTCTAATTAATCCATTGCTTACATCTGGCTCTAATTAGTCCACGGTTGTGTTCAGCCGAATGACCTCTGCCGGGAACACTCAGAATGAGGTTCTGAGTTATTGCAACATAGGAGCGTTTCACTGCTTTCAAGGCTTCTTAGGAAGAATTCCGGAATCTTGCTGCCGGCAGGCCTCCGGCTGTTCTGGGTGAACATCTCCTTGTAAATCCCCCGTGGTTTCTTGTACACCCGTGAAGTTTGGCCAGGGTACGCAGTTTGCATTGCTGCACAATTGTGCCTGCATAGCTCTGCCGCGGTTGCAAATATTCAGCCATGGCAGCCAGATAGGCTGGTCCCCGTAGGACACTGCCCGCGGACTGGGTATATCTGCTTCTCGTTCCTCTCACCTGAGTGCTACTGATTCCAGCTTTGAAGGCTACACTCTACCCAACCCGAGCAGTAAGTTGAACCTCTATTTATGGCACTCTTTGAAAGTATGGAGAACTAGAGCTCAGTTGTTTGGCACGCGACCCCACTGCCTACATCTGGCTCTAATTAACCCATTGCTTACATCTGGCTCTAATTAGTCCACGGTTGTGTTCAGCCGAATGACCTTTGCCGGCAACACTCAGAATGAGGTTCTGAGATATTGCAACATAGGAGTGTTTCACTGCTTTGAAGGCTTCTTAGGAAGAATTCTGGAATCTTGCTCCCGGCAGGCCTCTGGCTGTTCTGGGTGAACATCTCCTTGTAAATCCCCCGTGGTTTCTTGTACACCCGTGAAGTTTGGCCAGGGTACGCAGTTTGCATTGCTGCACAATTGTGCCTGCATAGCTCTGCCGCGGTTGCAAACATTCAGGCGTGGCAGCCAGATAGGCTGGTCCCGGTTGGACCCTGACCGCCGAGTGGGTATATCTGCTTCTCGTTCCTCTCACCTGAGTGCTACTGATTCCAGCTTTGAAGGCTACACTCTACTCAACCGGAGCAGTAAGTTGAACCTCTATTTATGGCAATCTGTGAAAGTTTGGACAACTAGAGCTCAGTTGTTTTCCACGCGACCACTGTCCATCCGGCACTATGGACGGCACTGCTTCCATGTGTCTCTAATTAGTCCATGGTTGTGTTCAGCCAAATGACTTCTGCCGGGAACACTCAGAATGAGGTTCTGAGTTATTGCAACATAGCAGCGATTCACTGCTTTCAAGCCTTCTTAGGAAGAATTCCGGAATCTTGCTGCCGGCAGGCCTTCGGCTGTTCCGGGTGAACATCTCCTTGTAAATCCCCCGTGGTTTCTTATACACCGGTGAAGTTTGGCCAGGGTACGCAGTTTGCATTGCTGCACTATTGCGCCTGCATAGCTCTGCCGCGGTTGGAAACATTCAGGCGTGGCAGCCAGATATGCTGGTCCCCGTAGGACACTGCCAGCGGACTGGGTATATCTGCTTCTCGTTCCTCTCACCTGAGTGCTACTGGTTCCAGCATTGAAGTGTATCACTCTACTCAACGGGAGCCGTAAATTGAACCTCTACTTATGGCACTCTTTGAAAGTTTGGAGAACTAGAGCTCAGTTGTTTGGCACGGGACCACTCTGCCTACATCTTGCTCTAATTAACTCACTGCTTACATCTGGCTCTAATTAGTCCACGGTTGTGTTCAGCAGAATGACCTCTGCCGGGAACACTCAGAATGAGGTTCTGAGTTATCACAACATAGGAGCGTTTCATTGCTTTCAAGGCTTCTTTAGAAGAATTCCGGAATCTTGCTGCTGGCAGGTCTCCGGCTGTTCCGGATGAACATCTCCTTGTAAATCCCCCGTGGTTTCTTGTACACCCGTGAAGTTTGGCCAGGGTACGCAGTTTGCATTGCTGCACAATTGAGCCTGCATAGCTCTGCGGTGCTTGCAAACATTCAGGCTTGGCAGCCAGATAGGCTGGTCCCCGTAGGACACTGCCAGCGGATTGGTTGTATCTGCTTCTCGTTACTCTCACCTGAGTGCTACTGATTCCAGCTTTGAAGGCTACACTGTACTCAACCTGAGCAGTAAGTTGAACCTCTTTTTATGGCACTCTGTGAAAGTTTGGAGAACTAGAGCTCAGTTGTTTGGCACTCGACCACACTGCCAACATGTGGCTCTAATTAACTCACTGTTTACATCTGGCTCTAATTAGTCCACGGTTGTGTTCCGCCTAATGACCTCTGCCGGGAACACTCAGAATGAGGTTCTGAGTTATTGCAACATAGGAGCGTTTCACTGCTTTCAAGGCTTCTTAGGAAGAATTCCGGAATCTTGCTGCCGGCAGGCCTCCGGCTGTTCCGGGTGAACATCTCCTTGTAAATCCCCCGTGGTTTCTTGTACACCCGTGAAGTTTGGCCAGGGTACGCAGTTTGCATTGCTGCACAATTGCGCCTGCATAGCTCTGCCGTGGTTGCAAACATTCAGGCGTGGCAGCCAGATAGGCTGGTCCCGGTTGGACCCTGACCGCGGAGTGGGTATATCTGCTTCTCGTTCCTCTCACCTGAGTGCTACTGATTCCAGCTTTGAAGGCTACACTCTACTCAACGGGAGCAGTAAGTTGAACCTGTACTTATGGCATTCTGGGAAAGTTTGGAGAACTAGAGCTCAGTTGTTTGGCACGTGAACACACTGCCTACATCTGGCTCTAATTAATCCATTGCTTACATCTGGCTCTAATTAGTCCACAGTTGTGTTCAGCCGAATGACCTCTGCCGGCAACACTCAGAATGAGGTTCTGAGTTATTGCCACATAGGAGCGTTTCACTGCTTTCAAGGCTTCTTAGGAAGAATTCCGGAATCTTGATGCCGGCAGGCCTCTGGCTGTTCTGGGTGAACATCTCCTTGTAAATCCCCCGTGGTTTCTTGTACACCCGTGAAGTTTGGCCAGGGTACGCAGTTTTCATTTCTGCACAATTGTGCCTGCATAGCTCTGCCGCGGTTGCAAACATTCAGGCATGGCAGCCAGATAGTCTGGTCCACGAAGGACACTGCCAGCGGACTGGGCATATCTGCTTCTCGTTCCTCTCACCTGAGTGCTACTGATTCCAGCTTTGAAGGCTACACTCTACTCAACCTGAGCAGTAAGTCGAACCTCTATTTATGGCACTCTGTGAAAGTTTGGAGAACTAGAGCTCAGTTGTTTGGCACGCGACCACACTGCCAACATGTGGCTCTAATTAACTCACTGTTTACATCTGGCTCTAATTAGTCCACGGTTGTGTTCAGCCTAATGACCTCTGCCGGGAACACTCAGAATGAGGTTCTGAGTTATTGCAACATAGGAGCGTTTCACTGCTTTCAAGGCTTCTTAGGAAGAATTCCGGAATCTTGCTGCTGGCAGGCCTCCGGCTGTTCCGGGTGAACATCTCCTTGTAAATCCCCCGTGGTTTCTTGTACACCCGTGAAGTTTGGCCAGGGTACCCAGTTTGCATTGCTGCACAATTGTGCCTGCATAGCTCTGCCGCGGTTGCAAACATTCAGGCGAGGCATCCAGATAGGCTGGTCCCGGTTGGACCCTGACCGTGGATTGGGTATATCTGCTTTTCGTTCCTCTCACCTGACTGCTACTGATTCCAGCTTTGAAGGCTACACTCTCCTCAACCGGAGCAGTAAGATGAACATCTATTTATGTCACTCTGTGAAAATTTGGCAAACTAGAGCTCAGTTGTTTGGCACGCGACCCCACTGACTACAACTGGCTCTAATTAATCCATTGCTTACATCTGGTTCTAATTAGTCCACGGTTGTGTTCAGCCGAATGACCTCTGCCGGGAACACTCAGAATGAGGTTCTGAGTTATTGCAACATAGGAGCGTTTCACTGCTTTCAAGGCTTCTTAGGAAGAATTCGGGAATCTTGCTGCCGGCAGGCCCCCGGCTGTTCCGGGTGAACATGTCCTTGTAAATCCCCCGTGGTTTCTTGTACATCCGTAAAGTTTAGTCAGGGTACGAAGTTTGCATTGCTGCACAATTGCGCCTGCATAGCTCAGCCGCGGTTGCAAACATTCAGGCGTGGCAGCCAGATAGGCTGGTCCCGGTTGGACCCTGACCGCGGAGTGGGTATATCTGCTTCTCGTTCCTCTCACCTGAGTGCTACTGATTCCAGCTTTGAAGGCTACACTACTCAACCGGAGCAGTAAGTTGAACCTCTATTTATGGCAATCTGTGAAAGTTTGGAGAACTAGAGCTCAGTTGTTTGCCACGCGACCACTGTCCATCCGGCACTATGGACGGCACTGCTTCCATCTGTCTCTAATTAGTCCACGGTTGTGTTCATCCAACTGACCTCTGCCAGGAACACTCAGAATGAGGTTCTGAGTTAATCGCAACATAGGAGCGTTTCATTGCTTTCAAGGCTTCTTAGGAAGAATTCCGGAATCTTGCTGCTGGCAGGCCTCCGGCTGCTACGGGTGAACATCTCCTTGTAAATCCCCCGTGGTTTCTTGTACACCCGTGAAGTTTGGCCAGGGTACGCAGTTTGCATTGCTGCACAATTGCGCCTGCATAGCTCTGCCGCGGTTGCAAACATTCAGGCATGGCAGCCAGATAGGCTGGTCCCCGTAGGACACTGCCAGGGGACTGGGTATATCTGCTTCTCGTTCCTCTCACCTGAGTGCTACTGATTCCAGCTTTGAAGGCTACACTCTACTCAACCGGAGCAGTGAGATGAACCTCTATTTATGGCACTCTGTGAAAGTTTGGAGAACTAGAGCTCAGTTGTTTGGCACGCGACCCCACTGCCTACATCTGGCTCTAATTAATCCATTCTTACATCTGTCTCTAATTAGTCCATGATTGTGTTCAGCCGAATGACCTCTGCCGGGAACACTCAGAATGAGGTTCTGAGTTATCGCAACATAGGAGCGTTTCATTGCTTTCAAGGCTTCCTAGGAAGAATTCCGCAATCTTGCTGCTGCAGGCCTCCGGCTGTTCCGGGTAACATCTCCTTGTAAATTCCCCGTGGTTTCTTGTACACCCGTGAAATTTGGCCAGGGTAAAGGTTTGCATTGCTGCACAATTGCGCCTGCATAGCTCTGCCGCGGTTGCAAACATTCAGGCGTGGCAGTTAGATAGGCTGGTCCCAGTAGGACCCTGACCGTGGAATGGGTATATCTGCTCCTTCTTCCTCTCACCTGCGTGCTACTGATTCCAGCTTTGAAGGCTACACTCTACTCAACCGGAGCAGTAAGTTGAACCTCTACTTATGGCATTCTGCAAAAGTTTGGAGAACTAGAGCTCAGTTGTTTGACACGCGACCCCACTGCCTACATCTGGCTCTAATTAATCCATTGCTTACATCTGGCTCTAATTAATCCATTGCTTACATCTGGCTCTAATTAGTCCACGGTTGTGTTCAGCCGAATGACCTCTGCCGGGAACACTCAGAATGAGTTTCTGACTTATTGCAACATAGGAGCGTTTCACTGCTTTCAAGGCTTCTTAGGAAGAATTCCGGACTCTTGCTGCCGGCAGGTCTCCGGTTGTTCCGGGTGAACATCTCCTTGTAAATCCCCCGTGGTTTCTTGTACACCCGTGAAGTTTGGCCAGGGTACGTAGTTTGCATTGCTGCACAATTGCGCCTGCATAGCTCTGCCGCGGTTGCAAGCATTCAGGCCTGGCAGCCAGATAGTCTGGTCCCCGTAGGACATTGCCAGCGGACTGGGTTTATCTGCTTCTCGTTCCTCTCACCTGAGTGCTACTGATTCCAGCTTTGAAGTGTAGCACTATACTCAACTGGAGCAGTAAGTTGAACCTCTACTTATGGCACTCTGTGATAGTTTGGAGAACAAGAGCTTAGTTGTTTGGCACGCGACCACACTGCCAACATGTGGCTCGAATTAACTCACTGTTTACATCTGGCTCTAATTAGTCCATGGTTGTGTTCAGCCTAATGACCTCTGCCGGGAACACTCAGAATGAGGTTCTGAGTTATTGCAACATAGGAGCGTTTCACTGCTCTGAAGGCTTCTTAGGAAGAATTCCGGAATCTTGCTGTTGGCAGGCCTCAGGCTTTTCCGGGTGAACATCTCCTTGTAAATCCCCCGTGGCTTCTTGTACACCCGTGAAGTTTGGCCAGGGTACGCAGTTTGCATTGCTGCACCATTGCGCCTGCATAGCTCTGCCGCGGTTTCAAACATTCAGTCGTGGCAACCAGATAGGCTGGTCCCTGTAGGACACTGCCAGCGGACTGGGTATATCTGCTTCTCGTTCCTCTCACCTGAGTGCTACTGATTCCAGCTTTGAAGTGTAGCACTCTACTCAACGGGAGCAGTAAGTTGAACCTCTACTTATGGCACGCTGTGAAAGTTTGGAGAACTAGAGCTCAATTGTTTGGCACGCGACCCCACTGCCTACATCTGGCTCTAATTAATCCATTGCTTACATCTGGCTCTAATTAGTCCACGGTTGTGTTAAGCCAAATGACCTCTGCCGGGAACACTCAGAATGAATTCTGAGGTACTGCATCATAGGAGCGTTTCACTGCTTTCAAGGCTTCTTAGGAAGAATTCCGGAATCTTGCTGCCGGCAGGTCTCCGGCTGTTCCGGGTGAACATCTCCTTGTAAATCCCCCGTGGTTTCTTGTACACCCGTAAAGTTTGGCAAGGGTACGATGCATTGTTGCACAATTGCGCGAGCATAGCTCTGCCGCGGTTGCAAACATTTAGGCGTTGCAGCCAGATAGGCTGGTCCCGGTTAGACCATGACCGTGCAGTGGTAATATCTGCTTCTCGTTCCTCTCACCTGAGTGCTACTGATTCCAGCTTTGAAGGCTACACTCTCCTCAACTGGAGCAGTAAGTTGAACCTCTATTTATGGCACTCTGAAAATTTGGTGAACTAGAGCTCAGTTGTTTGGCACGCGACCCCACTGCCTACATCTGGCTCTAATTAATCGATTGCTTACATCTGGCTCTAATTAGTCCACGGTTTTGTTCAGCCGAATGACCTCTGCCGGGAACACTCAGAGTGAGGTTCTGAGTTATTGCAACATAGGAGCGTTTCACTGCTTTCAAGGCTTCTTAGGAAGAATTCCGGAATCTTGCTGCTGGCAGGCCTCCGGCTGTTCCGGGTGATCATCTCCTTGTAAATCCCCGTGGTTTCTTGTACACCCGTGAAGTTTGGCCAGGGTATGCACTTTGCATTGCTGCACAATTGCGCCTGCATAGCTCTGCCGCGGTTGCAAACATTCAGGCGTGGCAGCCAGATTGGCTGGTCCCCGTAGGACACTGCCAGCAGACTGGGTATATCTGCTTCTCGTTCCTCTCACCTGAGTGCTACTGATTCCAGCTTTGAAGTATAGCACTCTACACAATGGGAGCAGTAAGTTGAACCTCTACTTATGGCACTCTGTGAAAGTTTGGAGAACTAGAGCTCAGTTGTTTGGCACGCGACCACACTGCCTACATCTGGCTCTAATTAACTCACTGCTTATATCTGGCTCTAATTAGTCCACGGTTGTGTTCAGCCGAATGACCTCTGCCGGGAACACTCAGAATGAGGTTCTGAGTTATCGCAACATAGGAGCGTTTCATTGCTTACTAGGCTTCTTAGGAAGAATTCCGGAATCTTGCTGCTGGCAGGCCTCCAGCTGCTCCGGGTGAACATCTCCTTGTAAATCCCCCGTGGTTTCTTGTACACCCGTGAAGTTTGGCCAGGGTACACAGTTTGCATTGCTGCACAATTGTGCCTGTATAGCTCTGCTGCGGTTGCAAACATTCAGGCGTGGCAACCAGAAAGGCTGGTCCCCGAAGACACTGCCAATGGACTGGGTATATCTGCTTCTCGTTCCTCTCACCTGAGTGCTACTGATTCCAGCTTTGAAGGCTACACTCTACTCAACCGGAGCAGTAAGTTGAACTTCTACTTATGGCACTCTGTGAAAGTTTGGAGAACTAGAGCTCAGTTGTTTGGCACGCGACCACACTGCCTACATCTGGCTCTAATTAATCCATTGCTTACATCTGGCTCTAATTAGTCCATGGTTGTGTTCATCCGAATGACCTTGCCGGGAACACTGAGAATGAGGTTCTGAGTTATTGCAACATAGGATCTTTTCACTGCTTTCAAGGCTTCTTAGGAAGAATTCCGGAATCTTGCTGCCGGCAGGCATCCGGCTGTTCTGGGTGATCATGTCCTTGTAAATCCCCCGTGGTTTCTTGTACACCCGTGAAGTTTGGCCAGGGTACGCAGTTTGCATTGCTGCACAATTGCGCCTGCATATCTCTACCGCGGTTGCAAGCATTCAGGCGTGGCAGCCAGATAGGCTGGTCCCCATAGGACACTGTCAGCGGACTTGGTATATCTGCTTCTCGTTCCTCTCACCTGAGTGCTACTGATTCCAGCTTTGAAGGTTACACTCTACTCAACCGGAGCAGTAAGTTGAACCTCTATTTATGGCACTCTGTGAAAGTTTGGAGAACTAGAGCTTAGTTGTTTGCCACGCGACCACTGTGCATCCCGCACTATGGATGGCACTGCTTACATCTGTCTCTAATTCGTCCACGGTTGTGTTCAGCCGAATGACCTCAGCCGGGAACGCTCAGAATGAGGTTCTGAGTTATGGCAACATAGGAGCGTTTCATTGCTTTCAAGGCTTCTTAGGAAGAATTCCGGAATCTTGTTGCTGGCAGGCCTCCGGCTGTTCCGGGTGAACATCTCCGTGTAAATCCCCCGTGGTTTCTTGTACACCCGGGAAGTTTGCCCATGATACGCAGTTTGCATTGCTGCACAATTGCGCCTGCATAGCTCTGCCGTGGTTGCAAACATTCAGGCGTGGCAGCCACATAGGCTGGTCCCCGTAGGACACTGCCAGCGGACTTGGTATATCTTCTTCCCCTACTTCTCACCTGAGTGCTACTGATTCCAGGTTTGAAGGCTACACTCTACTCAACCGGAGCCGTAAGTTGAACCTCTATTTATGGCACTCTGTGAAAGTTTGGATAACTAGAGCTCAGTTGTTTGGCATGCGACCCCACTGCCTACATCTGGCTCTAATTAATCCATTGCTTACATCTGGCTCTAATTAGTCCACAGTTGTGTTCAGCCGAATGACCTCTGCCAGGAACACTCAGAGTGAGGTTCTGAGTTATTGCAACATAGGAGCGTTTCACTGCTTTCAAGGCTTCTTAGGAAGAATTCCGGAATCTTGCTGCTGGCAGGCCTCTGGATGTTCTGGGTGAACATCTCCTTGTCAATCCCCCGTGGTTTCTTGTACACCGGTGAAGTTTGGCCAGGGTACGCAGTTTACATTGCTGCACAATTGCGCCTGCATAGCTCTTCCGCGGTTGCAAACATTCAGGCGTGGCAGGCAGATAGGCTGGTCCCCGTATGACACTGCCAGAGGACTGGGTATATCAGTTTCTCGTTCCTCTCACCTGAGTCCTACTGATTCCAGCTTTGAAGTATAGCACTCTACTCAATGGGAGCAGTAAGTTGAACCTCTACTTATGGCACTCTGTGAAAGTTTGGATAACTAGAGCTCAGTTGTTTGGCACACGACCACGCTGCCAACATCTGGCTCTAATTAACTCACTGTTTACATCTGGGTCTAATTAGTCCACGGTTGTGTTCAGCCGAATGAACTCTGCTTGGAACACTCAGAATGAGTTTCTGAGATATTGCAACATAGGAGCGTTTCTTTGCTTTCAAGGCTTCTTAGGAAGAATTCCGGAATCTTGCTGCTGGCCGGACTCCGCCTGTTCCGGGTGAACATCTCCTTGAAAATGCCCCGTGGTTTTTTGTACACCCATGAAGTTTGGCCAGGGTACGCAGTTTGAATTGCTGCACAATTGCGCCTCCATAGCTCTGCCGCGGTTGCAAACATTCAGGCGTGGCAGCCAGATAGACTGGTTCCCGTTGGACCCTGACTGTGGAGTGAGTGTATCTGCTTCTCGTTCCTCTCACCTTAGTGCTACTGATTCCAGCTTTGAATGCTACACTCTCCTCAACCGGAGCAGTAAGTTGAATCTTTATTTATGGCACTCTGTGAAAGTTTGGAGAACTAGAGCTCAGTTGTTTGCCACGCGACCACTGTCCTTCCTGCATTATGGACGGCACTGCTTACATCTGGCTCTAATTAGTCCACGGTTGTGTTCAGCCGAATGACCTCTGCCGGGAAAACTCAGAGTGAGGTTCAGAGTTATTGCAGCATAGGAGCGTTTCACTGCTTCCAAGGCTTCTTAGGAAGAATTCCGGAAACTTGCTGCCTGCAGGCCTCTGGCTTTTCCGGGTTAACATCTCCTTGTCAATCCCCCGTGGTTTCTTGTACACCCGTGAAGTATGGCCAGGGTACGCAGTTTGCATTGCTGCACAATTGCGCCTTCATAGCTCTGCCGCGGTTGCAAACATTCAGGCGTGGCAGCCAGATAGGCTGGTCCCCGTAGGACACTGCCAGCGGACTGGGTATATCTGCTTCTCGTTCCTCTCACCTGAGTGCTACTGATTCCAGCTTTGAAGGCTACACTCTACTCAACTGGAGCAGTTAGTTGAACCTCTATTTATGGCACTCTGTGAAAGTTTGGAGAACTAGAGCTCAGTTGTTTGGCACTCGACCCCACTGCCTACATCTGGCTCTAATTAATCCATTGTTTATATCTGGCTCTAATTAGTCCATGGTTGTGTTCAGCCGAATGACCTCTACCGGGAACACTCAAAATGAGGTTCTGAGTTATCTCAACATAGGACCGTTTCACTGCTTTCAAGGCTTGTAGGAAGAATTCCGGAATCTTGCTGCCGGCAGGCTTCCGGCTGTTCCGGGTGAACATCTCCTTGTAAATCCCCCGTGGTTTCTTGTCCACCCGTGAGTTTGGCCAGGGTACGCAGTTTGAATTGCTGCACAATTGGGCCTGCATTGCTCTGCCGTAGTTGCAAACATTCAGGCGTGGCAGCCAGATAGGCTGGGCCCCATAGTACACTGCCAGCGGACTGGGTATATCTGCTTCTCGTTCCTCTCACCTGAGTGTTAATGATTCCAGCTTTGAAGTGTAGCACTCTTCTCAACGGGCGCAATAAGTTGAACCTCTACTTATGGCACTCTGTGAAAGTTTGGAGAACTAGAGCTCAGTTGTTTTTCACGCGACCACACTGCCTACATCTGGCTCTAATTAACTCACTGCTTACATCTGGCTCTAATAAGTCCACGGTTGTGTTCAGCCTAATGACCTCTGCCAGGAACACTCAGAATGAGATTCTGAGTTATCGCAACATAGGACCGTTTCATTGCTTTCAAGGCTTCTTAGGAAGAATTTCGGAATCTTGCTGCTGGCAGGCCTCCGGCTGCTCCGGGTGAACATCTCCTTGTAAATCCCCCGTGGTTTCTTGTACACCCGTAAACTTTGGCCAGGGTACGCAGTTTGCATTGCTGCACAATTGCGCCTGCATAGCTCTGCCGCGGTTGCAAACATTCAGGCGTGGCAGCCAGATAGGCTGGTCCCCGTAGGACACTGCCAGCGGACTGGGTATATCTGCTTCTCGTTCCTCTCACCTGAGTGCTACTGATTCCAGCTTTGAAGGCTACACTGTACTCAACCGGAGCAGTTAGATGAACCTCTATTTATGGCACTCTGTGAAAGTTTGGAGAACTAGAGCTCAGTTGTTTGGCACGCGACCCCACTGCCTACATCTGGCTCTAATTAATCCATTGCTTACATCTGGCTCTAATTAGTCCACGGTTGGGTTCATCCAACTGACCTCTGCCGGGAACACTCAGAATGAGGTTCTGAGTTATTGCAACATAGCAGCGATTCACTGCTTTCAAGCCTTCTTAGGAAGAATTCTGGAAACTTGCTGCCGGCAGGCCTCCGGCTGTTCCGGGTGAACATCTCCTTGTAAATCCCCCATGGTTTTTGTACACCCGTGAAGTTTGGCCAAGGTACGCAGTTTGCATTGCTGCACAATTGAGCCTGCATAGCTCTGCGGTGCTTGCAAACATTCAGGCTTGGCAGCCAGATAGGCTAGTCCCCGTAGGACACTACCAGCGGACTGGATGTATCTGCTTCTCATTTCTCTCACCTGAGTGTTACTGGTTCCAGCATTGAAGTGTATCACTCTACTCAATGGGAGCAGTAAGTTGAACCTCTACTTATGGCACTCTGTGAAAGTTTGGAGAACTAGAGCTCAGTTGTTTGGCACGCGACCACACTGCCTACATCTTGCTCTAATTAACTCACTGCTTACATCTGGCTCTAATTAGTCCACGGTTGTGTTCATCCGAATGACCTCTGCTGGGAACACTCAGAATGAGGTTCTGAGTTATCACAATATAGGAGCGTTTCATTGCTTTCAAGGCTTCTTTGGAAGAATTCCGGAATCTTGCTGCTGGCAGGTTTCCGGCTGCTCCGGGTGAACATCTCCTTGTAAATCCCCCGTGGTTTCTTGTACACCCGTGAAGTTTGGCCAGGGTACGCAGTTTGCATTGCTGCACAATTGCGCCTTCATAGCTCTGCCGCGGTGGCAAACATTCAGGCGTGGCAGCCAGATAGGCTGGTCCCCGTAGGACATTGCCAGCGGACTGGGTATATCTGCTTCTCATTCCTCTCACCTGAGTGCTACTGATTCCAGCTTTGAAGTGTAGCACTCTACTCAACAGGAGCAGTAAGTTGAACTTCTACTTATGGCACTCTGTGAAAGTTTGGAGAACTAGAGCTCAGTTGTTTGGCACGCGACCACACTGCCTACATCTGGCTCAAATTAACTCACTGTTTACATCTGGGTCTAATTAGTTCACGGTTGTGTTTAGCCGAATGACCTCTGCCGGGAACACTCAGAATGAGGTTCTGAGTTATTGCAACATAGGAGCGTTTCACTGCTTTCAAGGCTTCTTAGGAAGAATTCCGGAATCTTGCGGCCGGCTCACTCCAGCTGCTCCGGGTGAACATCTCCTTGTAAATCCCCCGTGGTTTCCTGTACACCCGTAAACTTTGGCCAGGGTACGCAGTTTGAATTGCTGCACGGTTGCTCCTGCATAGCTCTGCCGCGGTTGCAAATATTCAGGCGTGGCAGCCAGATAGGCTGGTCCCCGTAGGACACTGCCAGCGGACTGGGTATATCTGCTTCTCGTTCCTCTCACCTGAGTGCTACTGATTCCAGCTTTGAAGGCTACACTCTACTCAACCCGAGCAGTAAGTTGAACCTCTATTTATGGCACTCTGTGAAAGTTTGGAGAACTAGAGCTCAGTTGTTTGGCACACGACCCCACTGCCTACATCTGGCTCTAATTAATCCATTGCTTACATCTGGCTCTAATTAGTCCACGGTTGTGTTCAGCCGAATGACCTCTGCCGGGAACACTCAGAATGAGGTTCTGAGTTATTGCAACATAGGAGCGTTTCACTGCTTTCAAGGCTTCTTAGGAAGAATCCCGGAATCTTGATGCCGGCAGGCCTCCGGCTGTTCCGGGTGAACATGTCCTTGTAAATCCCCCGTGGTTTCTTGTACGTCCGTGAAGTTTAGCCAGGGTATGAAGTTTGCATTGCTGCACAATTGCGCCTGCATAGCTCAGCCGCTGTTGCAAACATTCAGGCGTGGCAGCCATATAGGCTGGTCCCGGTTGGACCCTGACCGCGGAGTGGGTATATCTGCTTCTTTTTCCACTCACATGGGTGCTACTGATTCCAGCTTTGAAGGCTACACTCTACTCAACCGGAGCATTAAGTTGAACCTCTATATATGGCACTCTGTGAAAGTTTGGAGAACTAGAGCTCAGTTGTTTGGCACGCGACCCCACTGCCTACATCTGGCTCTAATTAATCCATTGCTTACATCTGTCTCTAATTAGTCCACGGTTGTGTTCAGCCTAATGACCTCTGCCGGGAACACTCAGAATGAGGTTCTGAGTTATTGCAACATAGGAGCGTTTCACTGCTTTCAAGGCTTCTTAGGAAGAATTCCGGAATCTTGCTGCCGGCAGACCTCTGTCTGTTCTGGGTGAACATCTCCTTGTAAATCCCCCGTGGTTTCTTGTACACCCGTGAATTAGTCCAGGGTACGCAGTTTTCATTGCTGCACAATTGCGCCTGCATAGCTGTGCCGCGGTTGCAAACATTCAGGCGTGGCAGCCAGATAGGCTGGTCCCCGTAGGATACTGCCAGGGGACTGGGTATATCTGCTTCTCGTTCCTCTCACCTGAGTGCTACTGATTCCAGCTTTGAAGGCTACACTCTACTCAACCGGAGCAGTAAGTTGAACCTCTATTTATGGCAATCTGTGAAAGTTTGGAGAATTAGAGCTCAGTTGTTTGCCACGCGACCACTCTCCATCCGGCACTATGGACGGCACTGCTTCCATCTGTCTCTAATTAGTCCATGGTTGTGTTCATCCAAATGACCTCTGCCAGGAACACTCAGAATGAGGTTGTGAGTTAATCGCAACATAGGAGCGTTTCACTGCTTTCAAGGCTTCTTAGGAAGAATTCCGGAATCTTGCTGCTGGCAGGCCTCCGGCTGCTCCGTGTGAACATCTCCTTGTAAATCCCCCATGGTTTCTTGTACACCCGTGAAGTTTGGCCAGGGTACGCAGTTTGCATTGCTGCACAATTGCGCCTGCATAGCTCAGCCGCGGTTGCAAACATTCAGGCGTGGCAGCCAGATAGGCTGGTCCCCGTAGGATACTGCCAGGGGACTGGGTATATCTGCTTCTCGTTCCTCTCACCTGAGTGCTACTGATTCCAGCTTTGAAGGCTACACTCTACTCAACCGGAGCAGTTAGATGAACCTCTATTTATGGCACTCTGTGAAAGTTTGGAGAACTAGAGCTCAGTTGTTTGGCACGCGACCCCACTGCCTACATCTGGCTCTAATTAATCCATTGCTTACATCTGGCTCTAATAAGTCCACGGTTGTGTTCAGCCAAATGACCTCTGCCAGGAACACTCAAAATGAGGTTCTGAGTTATTTCAACATAGCAGCGATTCACTGCTTTCAAGGCTTCTTAGGAAGAATTCCGGAATCTTGCTGCCGGCAGGCCTCCGGCTGTTCCGGGTGAACATCTCCTTGTAAATCCCCTGTGGTTTCTTGTACACCCGTGAAGTTTGGCCAGGGTACGCAGTTTGCATTGCTGCACAATTGAGCCTGCATAGCTCTGCGGTGCTTGCAAACATTCAGGCTTGGCAGCCAGATAGGCTGGTCCCCGTAGGACACTGCCAGCGGATTGGTTGTATCTGCTTCTCGTTTCTCTCACCTGAGTGCTACTGATTCCAGCTTTGAAGTGTATCACTCTACTCAATGGGAGCAGTAAGTTGAACCTCTACTTATGGCACTCTGTGAAAGTTTGGAGAACTAGAGCTCAGTTGTTTGGCACGCGACCACACTGCCTACATCTTGCTCTAATTAACTCACTGCTTACATCTGGCTCTAATTAGACCACGGTTGTGTTCAGCCGAATGACCTCTGCCGGGAACACTCAGAATGACGTTCTGAGTTATCACAACATTGGAGCGTTTCATTGCTTTCAAGGCTTCTTTGGAAGAATTCCGGAATCTTGCTGCTGGCAGGCCTCCGGCTGCTCCGGGTGAACATCTCTTTGTAAATCCCCCGTGGTTTCTTGTACACCCGTGAAGTTTGGCCAGGGTACGCAGTTTGCATTGCTGCACAATTGTGCCTGCATAGCTCTGCCGCCGTTGCAAACATTCAGGCATGGCAGCCAGATAGGCTGGTCCCCGTAGGACACTGCCAGCGGACTGGGTATACCTGCTTCTCGTTCCTCTCACCTGAGTGCTACTGATTCCAGCTTTGAAGGCTACACTCTACTCAACCTGAGCAGTAAGTTGAACCTCTATTTATGGCACTCTGTGAAAGTTTGGAGAACTAGAGCTCAGTTGTTTGGCACGCGACCCCATTGCCTACATCTGGCTGTAATTAATCAATTGCTTACATCTGGCTCTAATTAGTCCACGGTTGGGTTCAGCCAAATGACCTCTGCCGGGAACACTCAGAATGAGGTTCTGAGTTATTGCAACATAGCAGCGATTCACTGCTTTCAAGCCTTCTTAGGAAGAATTCCGGAAACTTGCTGCCGGCAGGCCTCCGGCTGTTCCGGGTGAACATCTCCTTGTAAATCCCCCATGGTTTTTGTACACCCGTGAAGTTTGGCCAAGGTACGCAGTTTGCATTGCTGCACAATTGAGCCTGCATAGCTCTGCGGTACTTGCAAACATTCAGGCTTGGCAGCCAGATAGGCTAGTCCCCGAAGGACACTGCCAGCGGACTGGTTGTATCTGCTTCTCATTTCTCTCACCTGAGTGTTACTGGTTCCAGCATTGAAGTGTATCACTCTACTCAATGGGAGCAGTAAGTTGAACCTCTACTTATGGCACTCTGTGAAAGTTTGGAGAACTAGAGCTCAGTTGTTTGGCACGCGACCACACTGCCTACATCTTGCTCTAATTAACTCACTGCTTACATCTGGCTCTAATTAGTCCACGGTTGTGTTCAGCCGAATGACCTCTGCCGGGAACACTCAGAATGAGGTTCTGAGTTATCACAATATAGGAGCGTTTCATTGCTTTCAAGGCTTCTTTGGAAGAATTCCGGAATCTTGCTGCTGGCAGGTCTCCGGCTGCTCTGGGTGAACATCTCCTTGTAAATCCCCCGTGGTTTCTTGTACACCCGTGACGTTTGGCCAGGGTACGCAGTTTGCATTGCTGTACAATTGCGCCTGCATAGCTCTGCCGCGGTTGCAAACATTCAGGCGTGGCAGCCAGATAGGCTGGTCCCCGTAGGACACTGCCAGCGGACTGGGTATATCTGCATCTCGTTCCTCTCACCTGAGTGCTACTGATTCCAGCTTTGAAGGCTACACTCTACTCAACGGGAGCAGTAAGTTGAACCTCTACTTATGGCACTCTGTGAAAGTTTGGAGAACTAGATCTCAGTTGTTTGGCACTCGACCCCACTGCCTACATCTGGCTCTAATTAATCCATTGTTTACATCTGGCTCTAATTAGTCCATGGTTGTGTTCAGCAGAATGACCTCTACCGGGAACACTCAAAATGAGGTTCTGAGTTATCTCAACCTAGGACCGTTTCACTGCTTTCAAGGCTTGTAGGAAGAATTCCGGAATCTTGCTGCCGGCAGGCTTCCGGCTGTTCCGGGTGAACATCTCCTTGTAAATCCCCCGTGGTTTCTTGTCCACCCGTGAGTTTGGCCAGGGTACGCAGTTTGAATTGCTGCACAATTGGGCCTGCATAGCTCTGCCGCAGTTGCAAACATTCAGGCGTGGCAGCCAGATAGGCTGGGCCCCATAGTACACTGCCAGCGGACTGGGTATATCTGTTTCTCGTTCCTCTCACCTGAGTGTTAATGATTCCAGCTTTGAAGTGTAGCACTCTACTCAATGGGCACAATAAGTTGAACCTCTACTTATGGCACTCTGTGAAAGTTTGGAGAACTAGAGCTCAGCTGTTTTTCACGCGACCACACTGCCTACATCTGGCTCTAAGTAACTCACTGCTTACATCTGGCTCTAATAAGTCCACGGTTGTGTACAGCAAAATGACCTCTGCCAGGAACACTCAGAATGAGGTTCTGAGTTATCGCAACATAGGACCGTTTCATTGCTTTCAAGGCTTCTTAGGAAGAATTTCGGAATCTTGCTGCTGGCAGGCCTCCGGCTGCGCTGGGTGAACATCTCCTTGTAAATCCCCGGTGGTTTCTTGTACACCCGTGAAGTTTGGCCAGGGTACGCAGTTTGCATTGCTGCACAATTGCGCCTTCATAGCTCTGCCGCGGTGGCAAACATTCAGGCGTTGCAGCCAGATAGGCTGGTCCCCGTAGGACATTGCCAGCGGACTGGGTATATCTGCTTCTCATTCCTCTCACCTGAGTGCTACTGATTCCAGCTTTGAAGTGTAGCACTCTACTCAACAGGAGCAGTAAGTTGAACTTCTACTTATGGCACTCTGTGAAAGTTTGGAGAACTAGAGCTCAGTTGTTTGGCACGCGACCACACTGCCTACATCTGGCTCAAATTAACTCACTGTTTACATCTGGGTCTAATTAGTTCACGGTTGTGTTTAGCCGAATGACCTCTGCCGGGAACACTCAGAATGAGGTTCTGAGTTATTGCAACATAGGAGCGTTTCACTGCTTTCAAGGCTTCTTAGGAAGAATTCCGGAATCTTGCGGCCGGCTCACTCCAGCTGCTCCGGGTGAACATCTCCTTGTAAATCCCCCGTGGTTTCCTGTACACCCGTAAACTTTGGCCAGGGTACGCAGTTTGAATTGCTGCACGGTTGCTCCTGCATAGCTCTGCCGCGGTTGCAAATATTCAGGCGTGGCAGCCAGATAGGCTGGTCCCCGTAGGACACTGCCAGCGGACTGGGTATATCTGCTTCTCGTTCCTCTCACCTGAGTGCTACTGATTCCAGCTTTGAAGGCTACACTCTACTCAACCCGAGCAGTAAGTTGAACCTCTATTTATGGCACTCTGTGAAAGTTTGGAGAACTAGAGCTCAGTTGTTTGGCACGCGACCCCACTGCCTACATCTGGCTCTAATTAATCCATTGCTTACATCTGGCTCTAATTAGTCCACGGTTGTGTTCAGCCGAATGACCTCTGCCGGGAACACTCAGAATGAGGTTCTGAGTTATTGCAACATAGGAGCGTTTCACTGCTTTCAAGGCTTCTTAGGAAGAATCCCGGAATCTTGCTGCCGGCAGGCCTCCGGCTGTTCCGGGTGAACATGTCCTTGTAAATCCCCCGTGGTTTCTTGTACATCCGTGAAGTTTAGCCAGGGTATGAAGTTTGCATTGGTGCACAATTGCGCCTGCATAGCTCAGCCGCTGTTGCAAACATTCAGGCGTGGCAGCCATATAGGCTGGTCCCGGTTGGACCCTGACCGCGGAGTGGGTATATCTGCTTCTTTTTCCACTCACATGGGTGCTACTGATTCCAGCTTTGAAGGCTACACTCTACTCAACCGGAGCATTAAGTTGAACCTCTATATATGGCACTCTGTGAAAGTTTGGAGAACTAGAGCTCAGTTGTTTGGCACGCGACCCCACTGCCTACATCTGGCTCTAATTAATCCATTGCTTACATCTGGCTCTAATTAGTCCACGGTTGTGTTCAGCCGAATGACCTCTGCCGGCAACACTCAGAATGAGGTTCTGAGTTATTGCAACATAGGAGCGTTTCACTGCTTTCAAGGCTTCTTAGGAAGAATTCCGGAATCTTGCTGCTGGCAGGCCTCCGGCTACTCCGTGTGAACATCTCCTTGTAAATCCCCCGTGGTTTCTTGTACACCCGTGAAGTTTGGCCAGGGTACGCAGTTTGCATTGCTGCACAATTGCGCCTGCATAGCTCTGCCGCGGTTGCAAACATTCAGGCGTGGCAGCCAGATAGGCTGGTCCCCGTAGGATACTGCCAGGGGAATGGGTATATCTGCTTCTCGTTCCTCTCACCTGAGTGCTACTGATTCCAGCTTTGAAGGCTCCACTCTACTCAACCGGAGCAGTTAGATGAACTTCTATTTATGGCACTCTGTGAAAGTTTGGAGAACTAGAGCTCAGTTGTTTGGCACGCGACCCCACTGCCTACATCTGGCTCTAATTAATCCATTGCTTACATCTGGCTCTAAGTCCACGGTTGTGTTCAGCCAAATGACCTCTGCCAGGAACACTCAAAATGAGGTTCTGAGTTATTGCAACATAGCAGCGATTCACTGCTTTCAAGGCTTCTTAGGAAGAATTCCGGAATCTTGCTGCCGGCAGGTCTCCGGCTGTTCCGGGTGAACATCTCCTTGTAAATCCCCCGTGGTTTCTTGTACACCCGTGAAGTTTGGCCAGGGTACGCAGTTTGCATTGCTGCACAATTGCGCCTGCATAGCTCTGCGGTGCTTGCAAACATTCAGGCTTGGCAGCCAGATAGGCTGGTCCCCGTAGGACACTGCCAGCGGATTGGTTGTATCTGCTTCTCGTTTCTCTCACCTGAGTGCTACTGATTCCAGCTTTGAAGTGTATCACTCTACTCAATGGGAGCAGTAAGTTGAACCTCTACTTATGGCACTCTGTGAAAGTTTGGAGAACTAGAGCTCAGTTGTTTGGCACGCGACCACACTGCCTACATCTTGCTCTAATTAACTCACTGCTTACATCTGGCTCTAATTAGACCACGGTTGTGTTCAGCCGAATGACCTCTGCCGGGAACACTCAGAATGACGTTCTGAGTTATCACAACATTGGAGCGTTTCATTGCTTTCAAGGCTTCTTTGGAAGAATTCCGGAATCTTGCTGCTGGCAGGCCTCCGGCTGCTCCGGGTGAACATCTCTTTGTAAATCCCCCGTGGTTTCTTGTACACCCGTGAAGTTTGGCCAGGGTACGCAGTTTGCATTGCTGCACAATTGTGCCTGCATACCTCTTCCGCCGTTGCAAACATTCAGGCATGGCAGCCAGATAGGCTGGTCCCCGTAGGACACTGCCAGCGGACTGGGTATATCTGCTTCTCGTTCCTCTCACCTGAGTGCTACTGATTCCAGCTTTGAAGGCTACACTCTACTCAACCTGAGCAGTAAGTTGAACCTCTATTTATGGCACTCTGTGAAAGTTTGGAGAACTAGAGCTCAGTTGTTTGGCACGCGACCACACTGCCTACATCTGGCTCTAATTAATCCATTGCTTACATCTGGCTCTAATTAGTCCACGGTTGTGTTCAGCCGAATGACCTCTGCCGGGAACACTCAGAATGAGGTTCTGAGTTATTGCAACATAGGAGCGTTTCACTGCTTTCAAGGCTTCTTAGGAAGAATTCCGGAATCTTGATGCCAGCAGGCCTCCGGCTGTTCCGGGTGAACATGTCCTTGTAAATCCCCCGTGGTTTCTTGTACATCCGTGAAGTTTAGCCAGGGTACGAAGTTTGCATTGCTGCACAATTGCGCCTGCATAGCTCATCCGCGGTTGCAAACATTCAGGCGTGGCAGCCATATAGGCTGGTCCCGGTTGGACCCTGACCTTGGAGTGGGTATATCTGCTTCTCGTTCCTCTCACATGAGTGCTACTGATTCCAGCTTTGAAGGCTACACTCTACTCAACCGGAGCAGTATGTTGATCCTCTATTTATGGCAATCTGTGAAAGTTTGGAGAATTAGAGCTCAGTTGTTTGCCACGCGACCACTGTCCATCCGGCACTATGGACGGCACTGCTTCCATCTGTCTCTAATTAGTCCACGGTTGTGTTCATCCAAATGACGTCTGCCAGGAACACTCAGAATGAGGTTCTGAGTTAATCGCAACATAGGAGCGTTTCATTGCTTTCAAGGCTTCTTAGGAAGAATTCCGGAATCTTGCTGCTGGCAGGCCTCCGGCTGCTCCGGGTGAACATCTCCTTGTAAATCCCCCGTGGTTTCTTGTACACCCGTGAAGTTTGGCCAGGGTACGCAGTTTGCATTGCTGCACAATTGCGCCTGCATAGCTCTGCCGCGGTTGCAAACATTCAGGCGTGGCAGCCAGATAGGCTGGTCCCCGTAGGACACTGCCAGCGGACTGGGTATATCTGCTTCTCGTTCCTCTCACCTGAGTGCTACTGATTCCAGCTTTGAAGGCTACACTCTACTCAACCGGAGCAGTTAGATGAACCTCTATTTATGGCACTCTGTGAAAGTTTGGAGTACTAGAGCTCAGTTGTTTGGCACGCGACCCCACTGCCTACATCTGGCTCTAATTAATCCATTGCTTACATCTGGCTCTAATTAGTCCACGGTTGTGTTCATCCAAATGACCTCTGCCGGGAACACTCAGAATGAGGTTCTGAGTTATTGCAACATAGCAGCGATTCACTGCTTTCAAGGCTTCTTAGGAAGAATTCCGGAATCTTGCTGCCGGCAGGCCTCCGGCTGTTCCGGGTGAACATCTCCTTGTAAATCCCCCGTGGTTTCTTGTACACCGGTGAAGTTTGGCCAGGTTACGCAGTTTGCATTGCTGCACAATTGTGCCTGTATAGCTCTGCTGCGGTTGCAAACATTCAGGCGGGGCAACCAGATAGGCTGGTCCCCGAAGACACTGCCAGCGGACTGGGTATATCTGCTTCTCGTTCCTCTCACCTGAGTGCTACTGATTGCAGCTTTGAAGGCTACACTCTACTCAACCAGAGCAGTAAGTTGAACCTCTACTTATGGCCCTCTGTGAAAGTTTGGCGAACTAGAGCTCAGTTGTTTGGCACGCGACCCCACTACCTACATCTGGCTCTAATTAATCCATTGCTTACATCTGGCTCTAATTAGTCCACGGTTGTGTTCAGCCGAATGACCTTGCCGGGAACACTCAGAATGAGGTTCTGAGTTATTGCAACATAGGATTCTTTCACTGCTTTCAAGGCTTCTTAGGAAGAATTCCGGAATCTTGCTGCCGACAGGCATCCGGCTGTTCTGGGTGATCATGTCCTTGTAAATCCCCCGTGGTTTCTTGTACACCCGTGAAGTTTGGCCAGGGTACGCAGTTTGCATTGCTGCACAATTGTGCCTGCATAGCTCTGCCGTGGTTGCAAGCATTCAGGCGTGGCAGCCAGATAGGCTGGTCCCCATAGGACACTGCCAGCGAACTGGGGATATCTGCTTCTCGTTCCTCTCACCTGAGTCCTACTGATTCCAGCTTTGAAGGGTACACTCTACTCAACCGGAGCAGTAAGTTGAACCTCTACTTATGGCACTCTGTGAAAGTTTGGAGAACTAGACCTCAGTTGTTTGGCACTCGACCCCACTGCCTACATCTGGCTCTAATTAATCCATTGTTTACATCTGGCTCTAATTAGTCCATGGTTGTGTTCAGCCGAATGACCTCTGCCGGGAACACTCAAAATGAGGTTCTGAGTTATCTCAACATAGGACCGTTTCACTGCTTTCAAGGCTTGTAGGAAGAATTCCGGAATCTTGCTGCCGGCAGGCTTCCGGCTGTTCCGGGTGAACATCTCCTTGTAAATCCCCCGTGGTTTCTTGTACACCCGTGAAGTTTGGCCAGGGTACGCAGTTTGAATTGCTGCACAATTGGGCCTGCATAGCTCTGCCGCGGTTGCAAACATTCAGGCGTGGCAGCCAGATAGGCTGGTCCCGTAGGACACTGCCAGCGGACTGGGTATATCTGCTTCTCGTTCCTCTCACCTGAGTGCTACTGATTCCAGCTTTGAAGGCTACACTCTACTCAACGGGACCAGTAAGTTGAACCTCTATTTATGGCACTCTGTGAAAGTTTGGAGAACTAGAGCTCAGTTGTTTGCCACGGGACCACTGGCCATCCAGCACTATGGACGGCACTGCTTACATCTGTCTCTAATTAGTCCACGGTTGTGTTCAGCCGAATGACCTCTGCCGGGAACACTCAGAATGAGGTTCTGAGGTATTGCAACATAGGAGCGTTTCACTGCTTTCAAGGCTTCTTAGGAAGAATTCCGGAATCTTGCTGCCGGCAGGACTCCAGCTGCTCCTGGTGAACATCTCCTTGTAAATCCCCCGTGGTTTCTTGTACACCCGTTAACTTTGGCCAGGGTACGCAGTTTGCATTGCTGCACAATTGCGCCTATAGCTCTCCCGCAGTTGCACACATTTAGGCATGGCAGCCAGATAGGCTGGTCCCCGTAGGACACTGCCAGCGGACTGGGTATATCTGCTTCTCGTTCCTCTCACCTGAGTGCTACTGATTTCAGCTTTGAAGGATACACTCTTCTCAACCGGAGCAGTAAGTTGAACCTCTATTTATGGCACTCTGTGAAAGTTTGGAGAACTAGAGCTCAGTTGTTTTGCACGCGGCCACACTGCCTACATCTGGCTCTAATTAATCCATTGCTTACATCTGGCTCAAATTAGTCCACGGTTGGGTTCACCCGAATGACCTCTGCCGGGAACACTCAGAATGAGGTTCTGAGTTATTGCAACATAGGAGCGTTTCACTGCTTTCAAGGCTTCTTAGGAAGAATTCTGGAATCTTGCTGCTGGCAGGCCTCCGACTGCTCCGGGTGAACATCTCCTTGTAAATCCCCCGTGGTTTCTTGTACACCCGTGAAGTTTGGCCAGGGTACGAAGTTTGCATTGCTGCACAATTGCGCCTGCATAGCTCAGCCGCGGTTGCAAACATTCAGGCGTGGCAGCCAGATAGGATGGTCCCGGTTGGACCCTGACCTTGAAGTGGGTATATCTGCTTCTCGTTCCTCTCACCTGAGTGCTACTGATTCCAGCTTTGAAATGTAGCACTCTACTCAACGGGAGCAGTAAGTTGAACCTCTACTTATGGCACTCTGTGAAAGTTTGGAGAACTAGAGCTCAGTTGTTTGGCACGCGACCCCACTGCCTACATCTGGCTCTAATTAACTCACTGATTACATCTGGCCCTAATTAGTCCACGGTTGTGTTCTGCCGAATGACCTCTGCCGGGAACACTCAGAATGAGGTTCTGAGTTATCGCAACATAGGAGCGTTTCATTGCTTTCAAGGCTTCTTAGGAAGAATTCCGGAATCTTGCTGCTGTCAGGCCTCCGGCTGTTCCGGGTGAACATCTCCTTGTAAATCCCCCGTGGTTTCTTGTACACCCGTGAAGTTTGGCCAAGGTACGCAGTTTGCATTGCTGCACAATTGCGCCTGCATAGCTCTGCCGCGGTTGCAAACATTCAGGCATGGCAGCCAGATAGGCTGGTCCGGGTTGGACCCTGACCGTGGAGTGGGTTTATCTTCTTCTCGTTCCTCTCACCTGAGTGCTACTGATTCCAGCTTTGAATGCTACACTCTACTCAACCGGAGCAGTAAGTTGAACCTCCATTTATGGCACTCTGTGAAAGTTTGGAGAACTAGAGCTCAGTTGTTTGCCACGTGACCACTGTCCATCCCACACTGTGGACGGCACTGCTTACTTCTGGCTCTAATTAGTCCACGGTTGTGTTCAGCCGAATGACCTCTGCCGGGAAAACTCAGAATGAGGTTCTGAGTTATCGCAACATAGGAGCGTTTCATTGCTTTCAAGGCTTTTTAGGAAGAATTCCGGAATCTTGTTGCTGGCAGGCCTCCGGCTGCTTCGGGTGAACATCTACTTGTCAATCCCGCGTTGTTTCTTCTACACCCGTGAAGTTTGGCCAGGGCACGCAGTTTGCATTGCTGCACAATTGCGCCTGCATAGCTCTGCCGCGGTTGCAAACATTCAGGCTTGGCAGCCAGATAGGCTATTCCACGTAGGACACTGCCAGACAACTGGGTATATCTGCTTCTCGTTCCTCTCACCTGAGTGCTACTGATTCCAGCTTGGATGAGTAGCACTCTACTCAACGGGAGCAGTAAGTTGAACCTCTACTTATGGCACTCTGTGAAAGTTTGAAGAACTAGAGCTCAGTTGTTTGGCACGTGACCACACTGCCTACATCTGGCTCTATTAACTCGCTGCTTACATCTGGCTCTAATTAGTCCATGGTTGTGTTCAGCCGAATGACCTCTGCCGGGAACACTCAGAATGAGGTTCTGAGTTATCACAACATAGGAGCGTTTCATTGCTTTCAAGGCTTCTTAGGAAGAATTCCGGAATCTTGCTGCTGGCAGGCCTCCGGCTGCTCCGGGTGAACATCTCCCTGTAAATCCCCAGTGGTTTCTTGTACACCCGTGAAGTTTGGCCAGGGTACGCAGTTTGCATTGCTGCACAATTGCGCCTGCATAGCTCTGCCCCGGTTGCAAACATTCAGGCGTGGCAGCCAGATAGGCTGGTCCCCGTAGGACACTGCCAGCGGACTGGGTATATCTTCTTCCTGTACTTCTCATCAGAGTGCTACTGATTCCAGCTTTGAAGGCTACACTCTACTCAACCAGAGCAGAAGTTGAACCTTTATTTATGGCACTCTGTGAAAGTTTGGAGAACTAGAGCTCAGTTGTTTGGCACGCGACCCCACTGCCTACATCTGGCTCTAACTAATCCATTGCTTACATCTGGCTCTAATTAGTCCACGGTTGTGTTCAGCCGAATGACCTCTGCCGGGAACACTCAGTATGAGGTTCTGAGTTATTGCAACATAGGAGCGTTTCACTGCTTTAAAGGTTTTTTAGGAAGAATTCCGGAATCTTGCTGCCGACAGGCCTCCGGCTGTTCCGGGTGAACATCTCCTTGTAAATCCCCCGTGATTTCTTGTACACCCGTGTAGTTTGGCCAGGGTACGCAGTTTGCATTGCTGCACAATTGCGCCTGCATAGCGCTGACGTGGTTGCAAACATTCAGGCTTGGCAGCCAGATAGGCTGGTCCCCATAGGACACTGCCAGCGGACTGGGTATATCTGCTTCTCGTTCCTCTCACCTGAGTGCTAGTGATTGCAGCTTTGAAGGCTACACTCTACTGAACCGGAGCAGTAAGTTGAACCTCTATTTATGGCACTCTGTGAAAGTTTGGAGAACTAGAGCTCAGTTGTTTGGCACGCGACCCAACTGCCTACATCTGGCTCTAATTAATCCATTGCTTACATCTGGCTCTAATTATCCATGGTTGTGTTCAGCCGAATGACCTCTGCCGGGAACACTCAGAATGAGGTTCTGAGTTATTGCAAAATAGGAGCATTTCACTGCTTTCAAGGCTTCTTAGGAAGAATTCTGAAGTCTTGCTGCCAGCAGGCCTCCGGCTGTTCCGGGTGAACATCCCGTTGTAAATCCCCCGTGGTTTCTTATACACCCATGAAGTTTGGCCAGGGTACGCAGTTTGCATTGCTGCACAATTGCGCCTGCATAGCTCTGCCGCGGTTGCAAACATTCAGGCGTGGCAGCCAGATAGGCTGGTCCCGGTTGGACCCTGACCGTGGAGTGGGTATATCTGCTTCTCGTTCCTCTCACCTGAGTGCTACTGATTGCAGCTTTGAATGCTACACTCTACTCAACCGGAGCAGTAAGTTGAACTTCCATTTATGGCAACCTGTGAAAGTTTGGAGAACTAGAGCTCAGTTGTTTGGCACGCGACCACTGTCCCTCCGGCACTATGGAGGGCACTGCTTACATCTGGCTCTAATTAGTCCACGGTTGTGTTCAGCCGAATGACCTCTGCCGGGAACACTCAGAATGAGGTTCTGAGTTATTGCAACATAGGAGCGTTTCACTGCTTTCAAGGCTTCTTAGGAAGAATTCCGGAATCTTGCTGCCGGCAGGACTCCGGCTACTCTAAGTGAACATCTCCTTGTAAATCCCCCGAGGTTTCTTGTACACCCGTAAACTTTGGCCAGGGTACGCAGTTTGCATTGCTGCATAATTGGGCCTGCATAGCTCTGCCGTGGTGGCAAACATTCAGGCGTGGTAGCCAGATAGTCTGGTCCCGGCTGGACCCTGACCGTGGAGTGGGTATATCTGCTTCTCGTTCCTCTCAGCTGAGTGCTACTGATTCCAGCTTTGAAGTGTAGCACTCTACTCAACCGGAGCAGTAAGTTGAACCTGTACTGATGGCATTCTGCAAAAGTTTGGAGAACTAGAGCTCAGTTGTTTGGCACGCGACCCCACTGCCGACATCTCGCTCTAACTAATTAATTGCTTACATCTGGCTCTGATTAGTCCATGGTTGTGTTCAGCCGAATGACCTCTGCCAGGAACACTCAGAATGAGGTTCTGAGTTATTGCAACATAGGAGCGTTTCACTGCTTTCAAGGCTTCTCAGGAAGAATTCCGGAATCTTGTTGCCGGCAGGCCTCCGGCTGTGCCGCATGAACATCTCCTTGTAAATCCCCAGTGGTTTCTTGTACACCCATAAAGTTTGGCCAGGGTACGCAGTTTGCATTGCTGCACAATGGCGCCTGCATAGCTCTGCCGCGGTTGCAAACATTCAGGCGTGGCAGCCAGATAGGCTGGTCCCGGTTGGACTCTGACTTTGGAGTGGGTTTATCTGCTTCTCATTCCTCTCACCTGAGTGCTACTGATTCCAGCTTTGAAGGCTACACTATACTCAACCGGAGCAGTACGTTGAACCTCCATTTATGGCACTCTGTGAAAGTTTGGAGAACTAGAGCTCAGTTGTTTGCCACGCGACCACTGTCCATCCGGCACTATGGACGGCACTGCTTACTTCTGGCTCTAATTAGTCCACGGTTGTGTTCAGCAGAATGACCTCTGCCGGGAACACTCAGAATGAGGTTCTGAGTTATCGCAACATAGGAGTGTTTCAATGCTTTCAAGGCTTCTTAGGAAGAATTCCGGAATCTTGCTGCAGGCAGGACTCCGTGTGCTCTAAGTGAACATCTCCTTGTAAATCCCCCGTGGTTTCTTGTACACCCGTAAACTTTGGCCAGGGTACGCAGTTTGCATTGCTGCACAATTGGGCCTGTATAGCTCTGCCATGTTTGCAAACATTCAGGCGTGGTAGGCAGATAGTCTGGTCCCGGCTGGACCCTGACCGTGGAGTGGGTATATCTGCTTCTCGTTCCTCTCACCTGAGTGCTACTGATTCCAGCTTTGAAGAGTAGCACTCTACTCAACGGGAGCAGTAATTTGAACCTCTATTTATGGCACTCTGTGAAAGTTTGGAGAACTAGAGCTCAGTTGTTTGGCACGCGACCCCACTGCCTACATCTGGCTCTAATTAATCCATTGCTTACATCTGGCTCTAATTAGTCCACGGTTGTGTTCAGCCGAATGACTTCTGCCGGGAACACTCCGAATGAGATTCTGAATTAACGCAACATAGGAGCGTTTCACTGCTTTCAAGGCTTCTTAGGAAGAATTCCGGAATCTTGCTGCTGGCAGGCCTCCGGCTGTTCCGGGTGAACATCTCCTTGTAAATCCCCCGTGATTTCTTGTACACCCGTGAAGTTTGACCAGCATACGCAATTTGCATTGCTGCACAATTGCACCTGCATAGCTCTGCCGCGCTTGCAAACATTCAGGCGTAGCAGCCAGATAGGCTAGTCCCCGTAGGATACTGCCAGCGGACTGGGTATATCTGCTTCTCGTTCCTCTCACCTGAGTGCTACTGATTCCAGCTTTGAAGTCTACACTCTACTCAACCGGAGCAGTAAGTTGAACCTCTATTTATGACACTCTGTGAAAGTTTGGAGAACTAGAGCTCAGTTGTTTGCCACGCGACCACTGTCCATCCGGCACTATGGACGGCACTGCTTACATCTGGCTCTAATTAGTGCACGGTTGTGTTCAGACAAATGACCTCTGCCGGGAACACTCAGAATGAGGTTCTGAGTTATCGCAACATAGGAGCGTTTCATTGCTTTCAAGGCTTCTTAGGAAGAATTCTGGAATCTTGCTGCTGGCAGGCCTCCGGCTGCTCAGGGAGAACATCTTGTTGTAAATCCCCCGTGGTTTCTTGTACACCCGTGAAGTTTGGCCAGGGAACACAGTTTGCATTGCTGCACAATTGCGCATGCATAGCTCTGCCACCGTTGCAAACATTCAGGCGTGGCAGCCAGATAGGCTGGTCCCCGTAGGACACTGCCAGAGGACTGGGTATATCTGCTTCTTGATCCTCTCACCTGAGTGCTACTGATTCCAGCTTTGAAGTGTAGCACTCTTCTCAACGGGAGTAGTAAGGTGAACCTCTATGTATGGCACTCTGTGAAAGTTTGGAGAACTAGAGCTCAGTTGTTTGGCATGCGACCCCACTGCCTACATCTGGCTCTAATTAACTGACTGCTTACATCTGGCTCTAATTAGTCCACGGTTGTGTTCAGCCGAATGACCTCTGCCGTGAACACTCAGAATGAGGTTCTGAGTTATTGCAACATAGGAGCATTTCACTGCTTTCAAGGCTTCTTAGGAAGAATTCCGGAATCTTGCTGCCGGCAGGCCTTCGGTTGTTCCGGGTGACCATCTCCTTGTAAATCCCCCGTGGTTTCTTGTACACCCGTGAAGTTTGGCCAGGATACGCAGTTTGCATTGCTGCACAATTGCGCCTGCATAGCTCTGCCCCGGTTGCAAACATTCAGGTGTGGCAGCCAGATAGGCTGGTCCCCGTAGGACACTGCCAGCGGACTGGGTATATCTGCTTCTCCTTCCTCTCACCTGAGTGCTACTCATTCCAGCTTTGAAGTGTAGCACTCTACTCAACGGGAGCAGTAAGTTGAACCTCTACTTATGGTACTCTGTGAAAGTTTGGAGAACTAGAGCTCAGTTGTTTGGCACGCGACCACACTGCCTACACCAGGCTCTAATTAACTCACTGCTTACATCTGGCTCCAATTAGTCCACTGTTGTGTTCAGCCCAATGACCTCTGCCGGGAACACTCAGAATGAGGTTCTCAGTTATTGCAACATAGGACCGATTCACTGCTTTCAAGGCTTCTTAGGAAGAATTCCGGAATCTTGCTGCCGGCAGGCTTCCGGCTGTTCCGGGTGAACATCTTCTTGTAAATCCCCCGTGGTTTCTTGTACACCCCTAAACTTTGGCCAGGGTACGCAGTTTGCATTGCTGCACAATTGCACCTGCATAGCTCTGCTGCATTTGCAAACATTCAGGCGTGGCAGCCAGATAGGCTGGTCCCCGTAGGACACTGCCAGCGGACTTGGTATATCTTATTCCCGTACTTATCACCTGAGTGCTACTGATTCCAGCTTTGAAGGCTACACTCTACTCATCCGGAGCAGTAAGTTGAACCTCTATTTATGGCACTCTGTGAAAGTTTGGAGAAGTAGACCTCAGTTATTTGGCACGCGACCACATTGCCTATATCTGGCTCTAATTAACTCACTGCTTACATCTGGCTCTAATGACAATCTTGCGGCTGGCAGGCCTCCGGCTGCTCCGGGTGAACATCTCCTTGTGAATCCCATTGGTTTCTTGTACACCCGTGAAGTTTGGCCAGGGTACGCAGTTTGCATTGCTGCACAATTGCGCCTGCATAGCTCTGCCGCCGTTGCAAACATTCAGGCGTGGCAGCCAGATAGGCTGGTCCCCGTAGGACACTGCCAGCGGACTTGGTATATCTTCTTCCCGTACTTCTCACTTGAGTGCTACGGATTCCAGCTTTGAAGGCTACACTCTACTCAACCGGAGCAGTAAGTTGAACCTCTACTGATGGCATTCTGCAAAAGTTTGGAGAACTAGAGCTCAGTTGTTTGGCACGCGACCCCACTGCCTACATCTGGCTCTAATTAATCCATTGCTTACATCTGGCTCTAATTAGTCCACGGTTGTGTTCAGCCGAATGACCTCTGCCGGGAACACTCAGAATGAGGAGCGTTTCCCTGCTTTAAAGGCTTCTTAGGAAGAATTCCGGAATCTTGAGCCGGCAGGACTCATGCTGCTGCGGGTGAAAATCTCCTTGTAAATCCCCCGTGGTTTCTTGTACACCCGTAAACTTTGGCCAGGGTAAGCAGTTTGCATTGCTGCACAATTGCGCCTGCATAGCTCTGCCGTGGTTGCAAACATTCAGGCGTGGCAGCCAGATAGGCTGGTCCCCATAGGACACTGCCAGCGGACTGGGTATATCTGCTTCTCGTTCCTCTCACATGAGTGCACCTGATTCCAGATTTGAAGGATACACTCTACTCAACAGGAGCAGGAAGTTGAACCTCTACTTATGGCACTCTGTGAAAGTTTGGAGAACTAGAGCTCAGTTGTTTGGCACGTGACCCCACTGCCTACATCTTGCTCTAATTAATCCATTCCTTACATCTGGCTCTAATTATCCACGGTTGTGTTCAGCCGAATGACCTCTGCCGGGGACACTCAGAATGAGGTTCTGAGTTATTGCAACATAAGAGCGTTACACTGCTTTCATGGCTTCTTAGGAAGAATTCCGGAATCATGCTGCCGGCAGGCCTCCGGCTGTTCCGGGTGAACATCTCCTTGTAAATCCCCCGTGGTTTTTTGTACACCCGTGAAGTTTCGCCAGGGTACGTAGTTTGCATTGCTGCACAATTGCGCCTGCATAGCTCTGCCGCGGTTGCAAACATTCAGGCGTGGCAGCCAGATAGGCTGGTCCCGGTTGGACCCTGACCGTGGAGTGGGTATATCTACTTCTCGTTCCTCTCACCTGAGTGCTACTGATTACAGCTTTGAAGGCTACACTCTACTCAACCGGAGCAGTAAGTTGAACCTCCATTTATGGCACTCTGTAAATGTTTGGAGAACTAGAACTCAGTTGTTTGCCACGCGAGCAGTGTCCATCCGGCACTATGGACAGCACTGTGTACATCTTTCTCTAATTAGTCCACGGTTGTGTTCAGCCGAATGACCTATGCCGGGAACACTCAGAATGAGGTTCTGAGTTATTGCAACATAGGAGCGTTTCACTGCTTTCAAGGCTTCTCAGGAAGAATTCCGGAATCTTGCTGCTGGCAGGACTCCGGCTGCTGTAAGTGAACATCTCCTTGTAAATCACCCGTGGTTTCTTGTACACCCGTAAACTTTGGCCATGATACCCAGTTTGCATTGCTGCACAATTGAGCCTTCATAGCTCTGCCGCGGTTGCAAACATTCAGGCGTGGCAGCCAGATAGGCTGGTCCCGGTAGGACCCTGACAGTGGAGTGGGTATATCTGCTTCTCGTTTCTCTCACCTGAGTGCTATTGATTCCAGCTTTGAAGGCTTCACTCTACTCAACCAGAGCAGTAAGTTGAACCTCTGTTCATGGCACTCTGTGAAAGTTCAGAGAACTAGAGCTCAGTTGTTTGGAACGCGACCCCACTGCCTACATCTGGCTCTAATTAATCCATTGCTTACATCTGGCTCTAATTATCCACAGTTGTGTTCAGCCGAATGACCTCTGCCGGGAACGTTCAGAATGAATTCTGAGTTATTGCAACATAGGAGCGTTTCACTGCTTCAAGTCTTCTTAGGAAGAATTCCGGAATCTTGCTGCCGGCAGGCCTCCGGCTGTTCCAGGTGAACATATCCTTGTAAATCCCCCGTGGTTTCTTGTACACCCGTGAAGTTTGGCCAGGGTACGCAGTTTGCATTGCTGCACAATTGCGCCTGCATAGCTCTGCCGCGGTTGCAAACATTCAGGCGTGGGAGCCAGATAGGCTGGTCCCCGTAGGACACTGCCAGCGGACTAGGTATATCTGCTTCTCGTTCCTCTCACCTGAGTGCTATTGATTCCAGTTTTGAAGTGTAGCACTCTACTCAATGGGAGCAGTAATTTGAACTTCTACTTTTGGCACTCTGTGAAAGTTTGGAGAACTAGAGCTCAGTTGTTTGGCACGCGACTACAGTGCCTACATCTGGCTCTAATTAACTCACTGCTTACATCTGGCTCTAATTAGTCCACGGTTGTGTTCAGCCGAATGACCTCTGCCGGGAACACTCAGAATGAGGTTCTGAGTTATCGCAACATAGGAGCGTTTCATTTCTTTCAAGGTTTCTTAGGAAGAATTCCGGAATCTTGCTGCCGACAGGCCTCCGGCTGTAACGGGTGAACATCTCCTTGTAAATCCCCCGTGGTTTCTTGTACACCCGTAAACTTTGGCCAGGGTATGCAGTTTGAATTGATGCACAATTGTGCCTGCATAGCCCTGCCGCAGTTGCAAACATTCAGGCGTGGCAGCCAGGTAGGCTGGTCCCCGTAGGACACTGCCAGCGGACTTGGTATATCTTCTTCCTGTACTTCTCATCAGAGTGCTACTGATTCCAGCTTTGAAGGCTACACTCTACTCAACCGGAGCAGTAAGTTGAACCTCTATTTATTTCACTTTGTGAAAGTTTGTAGAACTAGAGCTCAGTTGTTTGCCACACGACCCCACTGCCTACATCTGGCTCTAATTAATCCATTGCTTACATCTGGCTCTAATTAGTCCACGGTTGTGTTCTGCCTAATGACCTCTGCCGGGAACTCTCAGAATGACGTTCTGAGTTTTTCCAACATAGGAGCGTTTCACTGCTTTCAAGGCTTCTTAGGAAGAATTCCGAAATCTTGCTGCTGGCTGGCCTCCGTCAGCTCCGGGTGAACATCTCCTTGTAAATCCCCCGTGGTTTCTTGTACACCCGTGAAGTTTGGCCAGGATACGCAGTTTGCATTGCTGCACAATTGCGCCTGCATAGCTCTGCCGTGGTTGCAAACATTCAAGCGAGTCAGATAGATAGGCTGGTCCCCGTAGGACACTGCCAGCGGACTGGGTATATCTGCATCTGTTTCCACTCACCTGAGTGCTACTTATTCCAGCTTTGAAGGCTACACTCTACTCAACCAGAGCAGTAAGTTGTACCTCCATTTATGGCACTCTGTGAAAGGTTGGAGAACTAGAGCTCAGTTGTTTGGCACGCGACCACTGTCAATCAGGCACTATGGACGGCAATGCTTACATCTGGCTCTAATTGGTCCACGGTTGTGTTCAGCCGAATGACCTCTGCCGGGAACACTCAGAATGAGGTTCTGAGTTATTGAAACATAGGAGCTTTTCACTGCTTTAAAGGCTTCTTAGGAAGAATTCCCGAGTCTTGCGGCCGGCAGGACTCCGGTTGTTCCGGGTGAACATCTCCTTGTAAATCCCCCGTGTTTTCTTGTACACCCGTGAGTTTGGCCAGGGTACGCAGTTTGCATTGCTGCACAATTGCGCCTGCATAGCTCTGCCGCGATTGCAAACATTCAGGCGTGACACCCAGATAGGCTGGTCCCGGTTCGACCCTGACCGTGGAGTGGGTATATCTGCTTTTCGTTCCTCTCACCTGAATGCTACTGATTCCAGCTTTGAAGTGTAGCACTCTACTCAACGGGAGCAGTAAGTTGAACCTCTACTTATGGCACTCTGTGAAAGTTTGGAGAACTAGAGCTCAGTTGTTTGGCACGCGACCACACTGCATATATCTGGCTCTAATTAACTCACTGCTTACATCTGGCTCTAACTAGCTCACGGTTGTGTTCAGTCGAATGACCTCTGCCGGGAACACTCAGAATGAGGTTCTGAGTTATCGCAACATAGGAGCATTTCATTGCTTTCAAGGATTCTTAGGAAGAATTCCGGAATCTTGCTGCTGGCAGGCCTCCGGCTGCTCCGGGTAAACATCTCCTTGTAAATCCCCCGTGGTTTCTTGTACACCCGTGAAGTTTGGCCAGGGTTCGCAGTTTGCATTGCTGCACAATTGCGCCTGCATAGCTCTTCCGTGGTTGCAAACATTCAGGCGAGGCAGCCAGATAGGCTGGTCCCCGTAGGACACTGCCAGCGGACTGGGTATATCTGCTTCTAGTTCCTCTCACCTGAGTGCTACTGATTCCAGCTTTGAAGTGTAGTACTCTACTGAACGGGACCCGTAAGCTGAACCTCTATTTATGGCACTCTGTAAAAGTTTGGAGAACTAGACCTCAGTTGTTTGGCAGGCGACCACACTACCTACATCTGGCTCTAATTAACTCACTGCTTACATTTGCCTCTAATTAGTCCACGGTTGTGTTCAGCCGAATGACCTCTGCTGGGAATACTCAGAATGAGGTTCTGAGTTATTGCAACATAGGAGAGTTTCATTGCTTTCAAGGCTTCTTAAGAAGAATTCCGGAATCTTGCTGCTGGAAGGCCTCCGGCTGCTCCCGGTGAACATCTCCTTGCAAATCCCCCGTGGTTTCTTGTACACCCGTGAAGTTTGGCCAGGGTACGCAGTTTGCATTGCTGCACAATTGTGCCTGCATAGCTCTGCCGCGGTTGCAAACATTCAGGCGTGGCAGCCAGATAGGCTGCTCCCCGTTGGAACCAGACCGTGGAGTGGGTATATCTGCTTCTCGTTCGTCTCACCTGAGTGCTACTGATTCCAGCTTTGAAGGCTACACTCTAGTCAACCGGAGCAGGAAGATGAACCTCTATTTATGGCACTCTGTGAAAGTTTGGAGAACTAGAGCTCAGTCGTTTGGCACGCGACCACACTGCCTACATCTGGCTCTAATTAATCCATTGCTTACATCTGGCTCCAATTAGTCCACGGTTGTGTTCAGCCGAATGACCTCTGCTGGGAACACTCGGAATGAGGTTCTGCGTTATTGCAACATAGTAGCGTTTCAATGCTTTCAAGGCTTCTTAGGAAGAATTCCGGAATCTTGCTGCCGGCAGGCCTCCGGATGTTCCGGGTGAACATCTCCTTGTAAATCCCCCGTGGTTTCTAGTACACCCGTGAAGTTTGGCCAGGGTACGCAGTTTGCATTGCTGCACAATTGAGCCTGCATAGCTCTGCCGCGGTTGCAAACATTCAGGCGTCGCAGCCAGATAGGCTGGTCCCGGTTGGACCCTGACTATGGAATGGGTATATCTGCTTCTCGTTCCTCTCACCGGAGTGCTACTGATTCCAGCTTTGAAGTATAGCACTCTACTCAACGGGAGCAGTAAGTTGAACCTCTACTTATGGCGCTCTGTGAAAGTTTGGAGAACTAGAGCTCAGTTGTTTGGCACGCGACCCCACTGCCTACATCTGGCTCTAACTAATCCATTGCTTACATCTGGCTCTAATTAGTCCACGGTTGTGTTCAGCCGAATGACCTCTGCCGGGAACACTCAGTATGAGGTTCTGAGTTATTGCAACATAGGAGCGTTTCACTGCTTTAAAGGCTTATTAGGAAGAATTCCGGAATCTTGCTGCCGGCAGGCCTCCGGCTGTTCCGGGTGAACATCTCCTTGTAAATCCCCCGTGGTTTCTTGTACACCCGTGAAGTTTGGCCATGGTACGCAGTTTGCATTGCTGCACAATTGCGCCTGCATAGCTCTGCCGCGGTTGCAAACATTCAGGCATGGCAGCCAGATAGGCTGGTCCCGGTTGGACCCTGACCGTGGAGTGGGTTTATCTTCTTCTCATTCCTCTCACCTGAGTGCTACTGATTCCAGCTTTGAAGGCTACACTCTACTCAACCGGAGCAGTAAGTTGAACCTCCATTTATGGCACTCTGTGAAAGTTTGGAGAACTAGAGCTCAGTTGTTTGCCACGTGACCACTGTCCATCCGGCACTATGGATGGCACTGCTTACTTCTGGCTCTAATTAGTCCACGGTTGTGTTCAGCCGAATGACCTCTGCCGGGAAAACTCAGAATGAGGTTCTGAGTTATCGCAACATAGGAGCGTTTCATTGCTTTCAAGGCTTTTTAGAAAGAATTCCGGAATCTTGTTGCTGGCAGGCTGCTTCGGGTGAACATCTACTTGTCAATCCCGCGTTGTTTCTTCTACACCCGTGAAGTTTGGCCAGGGCACGCAGTTTGCATTGCTGCACAATTGCGCCTGCATAGCTCTGCCGCGGTTGCAAACATTCAGGCTTGGCAGCCAGATAGGCTATTCCACGTAGGACACTGTCAGACAACTGGGTATATCTGCTTCTCGTTCCTCTCACCTGAGTGCTACTGATTCCAGCTTTGACGAATAGCACTCTACTCAACGGGAGCAGTAAGTTGAACCTCTACTTATGGCACTCTGTGAAAGTTTGAAGAACTAGAGCTCAGTTGTTTGCACGTGACCACACTGCCTACATCTGGCTCTAATTAACTCGCTGCTTACATCTGGCTCTAATTAGTCCACGGTTGTGTTCAGCCGAATGACCTCTGCCGGGAACACTCAGAATGAGGTTCTGAGTTATCACAACATAGGAGCGTTTCATTGCTTTCAAGGCTTCTTAGGAAGAATTAAGGAATCTTGCTGCTGGCAGGCCTCCGGCTGCTCCGGGTGAACATCTCCCTGTAAATCCCTCGTGGTTTCTTGTACACCCGTGAAGTTTGGCCAGGGTACGCAGTTTGCATTGCTGCACAATTGTGCCTGCATAGCTCTGCCCCGGTTGCAAACATTCAGGTGTGGCAGCCAGATAGGCTGGTCCCCGTACGACACTGCCAGCGGACTGGGTATATCTGCTTCTTGATCCTCTCACCTGAGTGCTACTGATTCCAGCTTTGAAGTGTAGCACTCTTCTCAACGGGAGTAGTAAGGTGAACCTCTATTTATGGCACTCTGTGAAAGTTTGGAGAACTAGAGCTCAGTTGTTTGGCATGCGACCCCACTGCCTACATCTGGCTCTAATTAACTGACTGCTTACATCTGGCTCTAATTAGTCCACGGTTGTGTTCAGCCGAATGACCTCTGCCCGGAACACTCAGAATGAGGTTCTGAGTTATCGCACCATAGGAGCGTTTCATTGCTTTCAAGGCTTCTTAGAAAGAATTCCGGAATCTTGATGCTGGCAGGCCTCCGGCTGTTCCGGGTGAACATCTCCTTGTAAATCCCCCGTGGTTTCTTGTACACCCGTAAACTTTGGCCAGGGTACGCAGTTTGAATTGCTGCACAATTGTGCCTGCATAGCCCTGCCGCGGTTGCAAACATTCAGACGTGGCAGCCAGATAGGCTGGTCCCCGTAGGACACTGCCAGCGGACTTGGTATATCTTCTTCCTGTACTTCTCATCAGAGTGCTACTGATTCCAGCTTTGAAGACTACACTCTACTCAACCAGAGAAGAAGTTGAACCTCTACTGATGGCATTCTGCAAAAGTTTGGAGAACTAGAGCTCAGTTGTTTGGCACGCGACCCCACTGCCTCCATCTGGCTCTAATTAACTTGCTGCTTACATCTGGCTCTAATTAGTCCACGGTTGTGTTCAGCCGAATGACCTCTGCCGGGAACACTCAGTATGAGGTTCTGAGTTATTGCAACATAGGAGCGTTTCACTGCTTTAAAGGTTTTTTAGGAAGAATTCCGGAATCTTGCTGCCGACAGGCCTCCGGCTGTTCCGGGTGAACATCTCCTTGTCAATCCCCCGTGGTTTCTTGTACACCCGTGAAGTTTGGCCAGGGTACGCAGTTTGCATTGCTGCACAATTGCGCCTGCATAGCGCTGCCGTGGTTGCAAACATTCAGGCGTGGCAGCCAGATAGGCTGGTCCCCATAGGACACTGCCAGCGGACTGGGTATATCTGCTTCTCGTTCCTCTCACCTGAGTGCTACTGATTCCAGCTTTGAAGGCTACACTCTACTCAACCGGAGCAGTAAGTTGAACCTCTATTTATGGCACTCTGTGAAAGTTTGGAGAACTAGAGCTCAGTTGTTTGGCACGCGACCCAACTGCCTACATCTGGCTCTAATTAATCCATTGCTTACATCTGGCTCTAATTATCCATGGTTGTGTTCAGCCGAATGACCTCTGCCGGGAACACTCAGAATGAGGTTCTGAGTTATTGCAAAATAGGAGCGTTTCACTGCTTTCAAGGCTTCTTAGGAAGAATTCTGAAGTCTTGCTGCCAGCAGGCCTCCGGCTGTTCCGGGTGAACATCCCGTTGTAAATCCCCCGTGGTTTCTTATACACCCATGAAGTTTGGCCAGGGTACGCAGTTTGCATTGCTGCACAATTGCGCCTGCATAACTCTGCCGCGGTTGCTAACATTCAGGCGTGGCAGCCAGATAGGCTGGTCCCCGTAGGACACTGCCAGCGGACTGGGTATATCTGCTTCTCGTTCCTCTCACATGAGTGCTAGTGATTCCAGCTTTGAAGTGTAGCACTCTACTCAACGGGAGCAGTAAGTTGAACCTCTACTTATGGCACTCTGTGAAAGTTTGGAGAACTGGAGCTCAGTTGTTTGGCACGTGACCACACTGCCTCCATCTGGCTCTAATTAACTTGCTGCTTACATCTGGCTGTAATGAGTCCACGGTTGTGTTCAGCCGAATGACCTCTGCCGGGAACACTCAGAATGAGGTTCTGAGTTATTGAAACATACGAGCGTTTCACTGCTTTCATGGCTTCTTAGGAAGAATTCTGAAATCTTGCTGATGGCAGGCCTCCGGCTGATCCGCGTGAACATCTCTTGTAAATCCCCCGTGGTTATTTGTACACCCGTGAAATTTGGCCAGGGTACGTAGTTTGCATTGCTGCACAATTGCGCCTGCATAGCTCTGCCGCGGTTGCAAACATTCAGGCGTGGCAGCCAGATAGGCTGGTCCCGGTTGGACCCTGACCGTGGAGTGGGTATATCTGCTTCTCGTTCCTCTCACCTGAGTGCTACTGATTGCAGCTTTGAATGCTACACTCTACTCAACCGGAGCAGTAAGTTGAACCTCCATTTATGGCAACCTGTGAAAGTTTGGAGAACTAGAGCTCAGTTGTTTGCCACGCGACCACTGTCCCTCCGGCACTATGGAGGGCACTTCTTACATCTGGCTCTAATTAGACCACGGTTGTGTTCAGCCGAATGACCTCTGCCGGGAACACTCAGAATGAGGTTCTGAGTTATTGCAACATAGGAGCGTTTCACTGCTTTCAAGGCTTCTTAGGAAGAATTCCGGAATCTTGCTGCCGGCAGGACTCCGGCTGCTCTAAGTGAACATCTCCTTGTAAATTCCCCGAGGTTTCTTGTACACCCGTAAACTTTGGCCAGGGTACGCAGTTTGCATTGCTGCATAATTGGGCCTGCATAGCTCTGCCATGGTGGCAAACATTCAGGCGTGGTAGCCAGATAGTCTGGTCCCGGCTGGACCCTGACCGAGGAGTGGGTATATCTGCTTCTCGTTCCTCTCACCTGAGTGCTACTGATTCCAGCTTTGAAGTGTAGCACTCTACTCAACCGGAGCAGTAAGTTGAACCTGTACTGATGGCATTCTGCAAAAGTTTGGAGAACTAGAGCTCAGTTGTTTGGCACGCGACCCCACTGCCGAAATCTGGCTCTAACTAATTAATTGCTTACATCTGGCTCTGATTAGTCCATGGTTGTGTTCAGCCGAATGACCTCTGCCAGGAACACTCAGAATGAGGTTCTGAGTTACTGCAACATAGGAGCGTTTCACTGCTTTCAAGGCTTCTTAGGAAGAATTCCGGAATCTTGTTGCCGGCAGGCCTCCGGCTGTTCCGCGTGAACATCTCCTTGTAAATCCCCCGTGGTTTCTTGTACACCCATAAAGTTTGGCGAGGGTACGCAGTTTGCATTGCTGCACAATTGCGCCTGCATAGCTATGCCGCGGTTGCAAACATTCAGGCGTGGCAGCCAGATAGGCTGGTCCCGGTTGGACCCTGACCTTGGAGTGGGTTTATCTGCTTCTCATTCCTCTCACCTGAGTGCTACTGATTCCAGCTTTGAAGGCTACACTCTACTCAACCGGAGCAGTAAGTTGAACCTCCATTTATGGCACTCTGTGAAAGTTTGGAGAACTAGAGCTCAGTTGTTTGCCACGCGACCACTGTCCATCCGGCACTATGGACGGCACTGCTTACTTCTGGCTCTAATTAGTCCACGGTTGTGTTCAGCAGAATGACCTCTGCCGGGAACACTCAGAATGAGGTTCTGAGTTATTGCAACATAGGAGTGTTTCATTGCTTTCAAGGCTTCTTAGGAAGAATTCCGGAATCTTGCTGCCGGCAGGACTCCGGCTGCTCTAAGTGAACATCTCCTTGTAAATCCCCCGTGGTTTCTTGTACACCCGTAAACTTTGGCCAGGGTACGCAGTTTGCATTGCTGCACAATTGGGCCTGCATAGCTCTGCCGTGGTTGCAAACATTCAGGCGTGGTAGGCAGATAGTCTGGTCCCGGCTGGACCCTGACCGTGGAGTGGGTATATCTGCTTCTCGTTCCTCTCACCTGAGTGCTACTGATTCCAGCTTTGAAGAGTAGCACTCTACTCAACGGGAGCAGTAATTTGAACCTCTATTTATGGCACTCTGTGAAAGTTTGGAGAACTAGAACTCAGTTGTTTGGCACGCGACCCCACTGCCTACATCTGGCTCTAATTAATCCATTGCTTACATCTGGCTCTAATTAGTCCACGGTTGTGTTCAGCCGAATGACTTCTGCCGAGAACACTCCGAACGAGATTCTGAGTTAACGCAACATAGGAGGGTTTCACTGCTTTCAAGGCTTCTTAGGAAGAATTCCGGAATCTTGCTGCTGGCAGGCCTCCGGCTGCTCCGGGTGAACATCTCCTTGTAAATCCCCCGTGGTTTCTTTTACACCCGAAAACTTTGGCCAGGGTATGCAGTTTGCATTGTTGCACAATTGCGCCTGCATAGCTCTGTTGCGGTTGCAAACATTCAGGCGTCGCAGCCAGATAGGCTGGTCCCCGTAGGACACTGCCAGCGGACTTGGTATATCTTCTTCCCATACTTCTCACCTGAGTGCTACTGATTCCAGCTTAGAAGGCTACACTCTACTCAACCAGAGCAGTAAGTTGAACCTCTACTTATGGCATTCTGCAAAAGTTTGGATAACTAGAGCTCAGTTGTTTGGCATGCGACCCCCCTGCCTACATCCGGCTCTAATTAATCCATTGCTTACATCTGGCTCTAATTAGTCCATGGTTGTGTTCAGCCGAATGACCTCTGCCGGGAACACTCAGAATGAGGTTCTGAGTTATTGCAACACAGGAGCGTTTCACTGCTTTCAAGGCTTCTTAGGAAGAATTCTGGAATCTTGCTGTTGGCAAGCCTCCGGGTGCTCCGTGTGAACATCTCCTTGTAAATCCCCCGTGGTTTCTTGTACACCCGCGAAGTTTGGCCAGGGTACGCAGTTTGCATTGCTGCACAATTGCGCCTGCATAGCTCTGTCGTGGTTGCAAACATTCAGGCGTGGCAGCCAGATAGGCTGGTCCCCATAGGACACTGCCAGCGGACTGGGTATATCTGCCTCTCGTTCCTCTCACATGAGTGCACCTGATTCCAGCTTTGAAGGGTACACTCTACTCAACCGGAGCAGGAAGTTGAACCTCTACTTATGGCACTCTGTGAAAGTTTGGAGAACTAGAGCTCAGTTGTTTGGCACGCGACCCCACTGCCTACATCTGGCTCTAATTAATCCATTGCTTACATCTGGCTCTAATTATCCACGGTTGTGTTCAGCCGAATGACCTCTGCCGGGGACACTCAGAATGAGGTTCTGAGTTATTGCAACATAAGAGCGTTACACTGCTATCATGGCTTCTTAGGAAGAATTCCGGAATCTTGCTGCCGGCAGGCCTCCGGCTGTTCCGGGTGAACATCTCCTTGTAAATCCCCGGTGGTTTCTTGTACACCCGTGAAGTTTGGTCTGGGTACGCAGTTTGCATTGCTGCACAATTGCGCCTGCATAGCTCTGCCGTGGTTGCAAACATTCAGGCGCGGCAGCCAGATAGGCTGGTCCCGGTTGGACCCTGACCGGGGAGTGGGTATATCTGCTTCTCGTTCCTCTCACCTGAGTGCTACTGATTCCAGCTTTGAAGTGTAGCACTCTACTCAACGGGAGCAGTAAGTTGAACCTCTACTTATGGCACTCTGTGAAAGTTTGGAGAACTAGAGCTCAGTTGTTTGGCACGCGACCCCACTGCCTACATCTGGCTCTAATTAATCCATTGCTTACATATGGCTCTAATTATCCACGGTAGTGTTCAGCCGAATGACCTCTGCCGGGAACACTCAGAATGAGGTTCTGAGTTATCGCAACATAGGAGGGTTTCACTGCTTTCAAGGCTTCTTAGGAAGAATTCCGGAATCTTGCTGCTGGCAGGCCTCCGGCTGCTCCGGGTGAACATCTCCTTGTAAATCCCCCGTGGTTTCTTGTACACCCGTGAAGTTTGGCCAGGGTACGCAGTTTGCATTGCTGCACAATTGCGCCTGCATAGCTCTGCCGTGGTTGCAAACATTCAGGCGAGGCAGCCAGATAGGCTGGTCCCCGTAGGACACTGCCAGCGGACTGGGTATATCTGCTTCTCGTTCCTCTCACCGGAGTGCTACTGATTCCAGCTTTGAAGTGTAGCACTCTACTCAACGGGAGCAGTAAGTTGAACCTCTACTTATGGCGCTCTGTGAAAGTTTGGAGAACTAGAGCTCAGTTGTTTGGCACGCGACCACACTGCCTACATCTGGCTCTAATTAACTCACTGCTTACATCTGGCTCCAATTAGTCCACGGTTGTGTTCAGACAAATGACCTCTGCCGGGAACACTCAGAATGAGGTTCTGATTTATCGCAACATAGGAGCGTTTCATTGCTTTCAAGGCTTCTTAGGAAGAATTCTGGAATCTTGCTGCTGGCAGGCCTCCGGCTGCTCAGGGAGAACATCTTGTTGTAAATCCCCCGTGGTTTCTTGTACACGCGTGAAGTTTGGCCAGGGTACACAGTTTGCATTGCTGCACAATTGCGCCTGCATAGCTCTGCCACCGTTGCAAACATTCAGGCGTGGCAGCCAGATAGGCTGGTCCCCGTAGGACACTGCCAGCAGACTTGGTATATCTTCTTCCCGTACTTCTCACTTGAGTGCTACTGATTCCAGCTTTGAAGGCTACACTCTACTCAACTGGAGCAGTAAGTTGAACCTCTATTTATGGCACTCTGTGAAAGTTTGGAGAACTAGAGCTCAGTTGTTTGGCATACGACCCCACTGCCTACATCTGGCTCTAATTAATCCATTGCTTACATCTGGCTCTGATTAGTCCACGGTTGTGTTCAGCCGAATGACCCCTGCCGTGAACACTCAGAATGAGGTTCTGAGTTATTGCAACATAGGAGCGTTTCACTGCTTTCAAGGCTTCTTAGGAAGAATTCCGGAATCTTGCAGCCGGCAGGCCTCTGGCTGTTCCCCGAGAACATCTCCTTGTAAATCCCCCGTGGTTTCTTGTACACCCGTGAAGTTTGGCCAGGATACGCAGTTTGCATTGCTGCACAATTGCGCCTGCATAGCTCTGCCCCGGTTGCAAACATTCAGGTGTGGCAGCCAGATAGGCTGGTCCCCGTAGGACACTGCCAGCGGACTGGGTATATCTGCTTCTCCTTCCTCTCATCTGAGTGCTACTCATTCCAGCTTTGAAGTGTAGCACTCTACTCAACGGGAGCAGTAAGTTGAACCTCTACTTATGGTACTCTGTGAAAGTTTGGAGAACTAGAGCTCAGTTGTTTGGCACGCGACCACACTGCCTACACCAGGCTCTAATTAACTCACTGCTTACATCTGGCTCCAATTAGTCCACTGTTGTGTTCAGCCCAATGACCTCTGCCGGGAACACTCAGAATGAGGTTCTCAGTTATTGCAACATAGGACCGATTCACTGCTTTCAAGGCTTCTTAGGAAGAATTCCGGAATCTTGCTGCCGGCAGGCTTCCGGCTGTTCCGGGTGAACATCTCCTTGTAAATCCCCCGTGGTTTCTTGTACACCCGTAAACTTTGGCCAGGGTACGCAGTTTGCATTGCTGCACAATTGCGCCTGCATAGCTCTGCTGCGTTTGCAAACATTCAGGCGTGGTAGCCAGATAGGCTGGTCCCCATAGGACACTGCCAACAGACTTGGTATATCTTATTCCCGTACTTATCACCTGAGTGCTACTGATTCCAGCTTTGAAGGCTACACTCTACTCATCCGGAGCAGTAAGTTGAACCTCTATTTATGGCACTCTGTGAAAGTTTGGAGAAGTAGAGCTCAGTTATTTGGCACGCAACCACATTGCCTTTATCTGGCTCTAATTAACTCACTGCTTACATCTGGCTCTAATGAGAATCTTGCGGCTGGCAGGCCTCCGGCTGCTCCGGGTGAACATCTCCTTGTGAATCCCATTGGTTTCTTGTACACCCGTGAAGTTTGGCCAGGGTACACAGTTTGCATTGCTGCACAATTGCGCCTGCATAGCTCTGCCGCGGTTGCAAACATTCAGGCGTGGCAGCCAGATAGGCTGGTCCCCGTAGGACACTGACAGCGGACTTGGTATATCTTCTTCCCGTACTTCTCACTTGAGTGCTACGGATTCCAGCTTTGAAGGCTACACTCTACTCAACGGGAGCAGTAAGTTGAACCTCTACTGATGGCATTCTGCAAAAGTTTGGAGAACTAGAGCTCAGTTGTTTGGCACGCGACCCCCCTGCCTACATCTGGCTCTAATTAATCCATTGCTTACATCTGGCTCTAATTACTCCACGGTTTTGTTCAGCCGAATGACCTCTGTCGGGAACACTCAGAATGAGGTTCTGAGTTATCCCAACATAGGAGCGTTTCACTGCTTTCAAGGCTTCTTAGGAAGAATTCCGGATTCTTTCTGCCGGCAGGCCTCCGGGTGTTCCGGGTGAACATCTCCTTGTAAATCCCCCGTGGTTTCTTATACACCCGTGAAGTTTGGCCATGGTACCCAGTTTGCATTGCTGCACAATTGCGCCTGCATAGCTCTGCCGCGGTTGCAAACAGTCAGGCGTGGCAGCCAGATAGGTGGTCCCCGTAGGTCACTGCCAGGGGACTTGGAATATCTTCTTCCCGTGCTTCTCACCTGAATGCTAATGATTCCAGCTTTGAAGGCTACACTCTACTCAACCAGAGCAGTAAGTTGAACCTGTCCTTATGGCATTCTGCAAAAGTTTGGAGAACTAGAGCTCAGTTGTTTGGCACGAGACCCCACTGCCTACATCTGGCTCTAATTAATCCATTGCTTACATCTGGCTCTAATTAGTCCTCGGTTGTGTTCAGCCAAGTGACCTCTGCCGGGAACACTCAGAATGAGGTTGTGAGTTATTGCAACATAGCAGCGTTTCACTGCTTTTAAAACTTCTTAGGAAGAATTCCGGAATCTTGCTGCCGGCATGCCTCAGGCTGTTCCCGGTGAACATCTCCTTGTAAATCCCCTGTGGTTTCTTGTACAGCCGTAAACTTTGGCCAGGGTACCCAGTTTGCATTGCTGTACAATTGTGCCTGCATAGCTCTGCCGTGGTTGCAAACATTCAGGCGTGGCAGCCAGATAGGCTGGTCCCCGTACGACACTGCCAGCAGACTGAGTATATCTGCTTCTCGTTTCTCTCACCTGAGTGCTAGTGATTCCAGCTTTGAAGGCTACACTCTACTCAACCGGAGCAGTAAGTTGAACCTCTACTTATGACATTCTGCAAAAGTTTGGAGAACTAGAGCTCAGTTGTTTGATACGCAACCCCACTGCCTACATCTGGCTCTAATTAACTCACTGCTTACATCTGACTCTAATTAGAATCTTGCTGCTGGCAGGCCTCCGGCTGCTCCGGGTGAACATCTCCTTGTAAATCCCCCGTGGTTTCTTGTACACCCGTAAACTTTTGCCAGGGTACGCAGTTTGCATTGCTGCACAATTGCGCCTGCATAGCTCTGCCGCGATTGCAAACATTCAGGCGTGGCAGCCAGATAGGCTGGTCCCCGTAGGACACTGCCAGCGGACTTGGTATATCTTCTCCCCGTACTTCTCACCTGAGTGCTACTGATTCCAGCTTTGAAGGCTACACTCTACTCAACCGGAGCAGTAAGTTTAACCTGTACTTATGGCATTCTGCAAAAGTATGGAGAACTAGAGCTCAGTTGTTTGGCACGCGACCACACTGCCAACATGTGGCTCTAATTAACTCACTGTTTACATCTGTCTCTAATTAGGCCACGGTTGTGTTCAGCCTAATGACCTCTGCCGGGAACACTCAGAATGAGGTTCTGAGTTATTGCAACATAGGAGCGTTTCATTGCTTTCAAGGCTTCTTAGGAAGAATTCCGGTATATTGCTGCTGGCAGGCCTCCGGCTGTTCCGGGTGAACATCTCCTTATAAATCCCCCGTGGTTTCTTGTACACCCGTGAAGTTTGGCCAGGGTACCCAGTTTGCATTGCTGCACAATTGTGCCTCCATAGCTCTGCCGCGGTTGCAAACATTCAGGCGAGGCAGCCAGATAGGCTGGTCCCGGTTGGACCCTGACCGTGGATTGGGTATATCTGCTTTTCGTTCCTCTCACCTGAGTGCTACTGATTCCAGCTATGAAGGCTACACTCTCCTCAACCGGAGCAGTAAGTTGAACCTCTATTTATGTCACTCTGTGAAAATTTGGCGAACTAGAGCTCAGTAGTTTGGCACGCGACCCCACTGCCTACATCTGGCTCTAATTAATCCATTGCTTACATCTGGCTCTAATTAGTCCACGGTTGTGTTTAGCCGAATGACCTCTGCCGGGAACACTCAGAATGAGGTTCGCTGTTATCGCAACATAGGAGCGTTTCACTGCTTTCAAGGCTTCTTAGGAAGAATTCGGGAATCTTGCTGCTGGCAGGACTCCGGCTGCTCCGGGTGAACATCTCCTTGTAAATCCCCCGTGGTTTCTTGTACACCCGTGAAGTTTGGCCAGGGTACTGAGTTTGCATTGCTGCACAATTGCGCCTGCATAGCTCTGCCGCGGTTGCAAACATTCAGGCGTGGCTGCCAGATTAGCTGGTCCCCGTAGGACACTGCCAGCGGACTGGGTATATCTGCTTCCCGTTCCTCTCACCTGAGTGCTACTGATTCCAGCTTTGAAGTGTAGCACTCTACTCAACGGGAGCAGTAAGTTGAACCTCTACTAATGGCACTCTGTGAAAGTTTGGAGAACTAGAACTCAGTTGTTTGGCACGCGACCACACTGCCTACGTCTGGCTCTAATTAACTCTTTGCTTACATCTGGCTCTAATTAGTCCACGGTTGTGTTCAGCCGAATGACCTCTGCCGGGAACACTCAGATTGATGTTCTGAGTTATCACAACATAGGATCGTTTCATTGCTTTCAAGGCTTCTTAGAAAGAATTCCGGAATCTTGCTGCCGGCAGGTCTCCGGCTGCTCCGGGTGAACATCTCCTTGTAAATGCCCCGTGGTTTCTTGTACACCCGTGAAGTTTGGCCAGGGTACGCAGTTTGCATTGCTGCACAATTGCGCCTGCATAGCTCTGCCGCGGTTGCAAACATTCAGGCATGGCAGCCAGATAGGCTAGTCCCTGTTGGACCGTGACCGTGGAGTGTGTATATCTGCTTTTCCTTCCTCTCACCTGAGTGCTACTGATTCCAGCTTTGAAGGCTACACTCTCCTCAACCGGAGCAATAAGTTGAACCTCTATTTATGGCACTCTGTGAAAGTTTGGAGAACTAGAACTCAGTTGTTTGCCACGCGACCACTGTCCATCCGGCAGTATGGACGGCACTGCTTACATCTGTCTCTAATTAGGCCACGCTTGTGTTCAGCCGAATGACCTCTGCCGGGAACACTGAGAATGAGGTTCTGAGTTATTGCAACATAGGAGCGTTTCACTGCTTTCAAGGCTTCTTAGGAAGAATTCTGTAATCTTGCTGCTGGCAGGCCTCCGGCTGTTCCAGGTGAACATCTCCTTGTAAATCCCCCGTGGTTTCTTGTACACCCGTAAACTTTGGCCAGGGTACGCAGTTTGCATTGCTGCACAATTGCGCCTGCATAGCTCTGCCGCGGTTGCAAACATTCAGGCGTGGCAGCCAGATAGGCTGGTCCCCGTAGGACACTGCCAGCGGACTGGGTATATCTGCTTCTCTTTCCTGTCACCTGAGTGCTACCCATTCCAGCTTTGAAGGCTATACTGTCCTCAACAGGAGCAGAAAGTTGAACCTTTATTTATGGCGCTCTGTGAAAGTTTGGAGAACTAGAGCTCAGTTGTTTGGCACGCGACCACACTGCCTACATCTGGCTCTAATTAATCCATTGCTTACATCTGGCTGTAATTAGTCCACGGTTGTGTTCAGCCGAATGACCTCTGCCGGGAACACTCATAATGAGGTTCTGACTTATAGCAACATAGGAGCATTTCACTGCTTTCAAGGCTTCTTAGGAAGAATTCCGGAATCTTGCTGCCGGCAGGCCTTCGGTTGTTCCGGGTGACCATCTCCTTGTAAATCCCCCGTGGTTTCTTGAACACCCGTGAAGTTTGGCCAGGGTACGTAGTTTGCATTGCTGCACAATTGCGCCTGCATAGCTCAGCCGCGGTTGCAAACATTCAGGCGTGGCAGCCAGATAGGCTGGTCCCCGTAGGACACTGCCAGCGGACTGGGTATATCTGCTTCTCGTTCCTCTCACCTGAGTGCTACTGATTGCAGCTTTGAAGGCTACACTCTACTCAACCAGATCAGTAAGTTGAACCTCTACTTATGGCACTCTGTTAAAGTTTGGAGAACAAGAGCTCAGTTGTTTGGCACGCAACCACACTGCCTACATCTATCTCTAATTAACTCACTGCTTACATCTGGCTTAATTAGTCCACAGTTGTGTTCAGCCGAATGACCTCTGCCAAGAACACTCAGAATGAGGTTCTGAGTTAATGCAACATAGGAGCGTTTCACTGCTTTCAAGGCTTCTTAGGAAGAATTCCTGATTCTTGCTGCCGGCAGGCCTCCGGCTGTTCCAGGTGAACATCTCCTTGTAAATCCCCCGTGGTTTCTTGTACACCCGTGAAGTTTGGCCAGGGTACGCAGTTTGCATTGTTGCACAATTGCGCCTGCATAGCTCTGCTGCGGTTGCAAACATTTAGGCGTGGCAGCCAGATAGGCTGGTCCCCATAGGACACTGCCAGCGGACTGGGTATAACTGCTTCTCGTTCCTCTCACCTGAGTGCTACTGATTCCAGCTTTGAAGGCTAAACTCTACTCAACCGAAGCAGTAATTTGAACCTCTATTTATGGCACTCTGTGAAAGTTTGGAGAACTAGAGCTCAGTTGTTTGGCACGTGACCACACTGCCTACATCTGGCTCTAATTAACTCACTGCTTACATCTGGCTCTAATTAGTCCACGGTTGTGTTCAGCCGAATGACCTCTGCCGGGAACACTCAGAATGAGGTTCTGAGTTATTGCAACATAGGAGCGTTTCACTGCTTTCAAGGCTTCTTAGGAAGAATTCCGGAATCTTGCTACCGGCAGCCATCCGGCTGCTCGGGGTGAACATCTCCTTGTAAATCCCCCGTGGTTTCTTGTACACCCGTAAACTTTGGCCAGGGTATGCAGTTTGCATTGCTGCATAATTGCGCCTGCATAGCTCTGCCACGGTTGCAAACATTCAGGCGTGGCAGCCAGATAGGCTGATCCCCGTAGGACACTGCTAGCACATTGGGTATATCTGCTTCTCGTTCCTCTCACCTGAGTGCTACTGATTCCAGCTTTGAAGTGTAGCACTGTACTCAATGGGAACAGTAAGTTGAACCTGTACTTATGGCACTCTGTTGAAGTTTGGAGAACTAGAACTCAGTTGTTTTTCACGCGACCACTGTCCCTCCGGCAGTATGGACGGCACTGCTTACATCTGTCTCTAATTAGGCCACGGTTGTGTTCAGCCGAATGACCTCTGCCGGGAACACTCAGAATGAGGTTCTGAGTTATCGCAACATAGGAGCGTTTCATTGCTTTCAAGGCTTCTTAGGAAGAATTCTGGAATCTTGCTGCTGGCAGGCCTCCGGCTGTTCCGGGTGAACATCTCCTTGTAAATCCCCCGTGGTTTCTTGTACACCCGTAAACTTTGGCCAGGGTACGCAGTATGCATTGCTGCACAATTGCGCCTGCATAGCTCTGCCGCGGTTGCAAATATTCAGGCGTGACAGCCAGATAGGCTGGTCCCCATAGGACCCTGCCAGCGGACTGGGTATATCTGCTTCTCTTTCCTCTCACCTGAGTGCTACCCATTCCAGCTTTGAAGGCTACACTCTCCTCAACAGGAGCAGTAAGTTGAACCTTTATTTATGGCACTCTGTGAAAGTTTGGAGAACTAGAGCTCAGTTGTTTGGCACGCGACCACACTGCCTACATCTGGCTCTAATTAATCCATTGCTTACATCTGGCTGTAATTAGTCCACGTTTGTGTTCAGCCGAATGACCTCTGCCGGGAACACTCATAATGAGGTTCTGACTTATAGCAACATAGGAGCATTTCACTGCTTTCAAGGCTTCTTAGGAAGAATTCCGGAATCTTGCTGCCGGCAGGCCTTCGGTTGTTCCGGGTGACCATCTCCTTGTAAATCCCCCGTGGTTTCTTGAACACCCGTGAAGTTTGGCCAGGGTACGTAATTTGCATTGCTGCACAATTGCGCCAGCATAGCTCAGCCGCGGTTGCAAACATTCAGGCGTGGCAGCCAGATAGGCTGGTCCCCGTAGGACACTGCCAGCGGACTGGGTATATCTGCTTCTCGTTCCTCTCACCTGAGTGCTACTGATTGCAGCTTTGAAGGCTACACTCTACTCAACCAGAGCAGTAAGTTGAACCTCTACTTATGGCACTCTGTTAAAGTTTGGAGAACAAGAGCTCAGTTGTTTGGCACGCAACCACACTGCCTACATCTATCTCTAATTAACTCACTGCTTACATCTAGCTATAATTAGTCCACAGTTGTGTTCAGCCGAATGACCTCTGCCGGGAACACTCAGAATGAGGTTCTGAGTTAATGCAACATAGGAGCGTTTCACTGCTTTCAAGGCTTCTTAGGAAGAATTCCTGATTCTTGCTGCCGGCAGGCCTCCGGCTGTTCCAGGTGAACATCTCCTTGTAAATCCCCCGTGGTTTCTTGTACACCCGTGAAGTTTGGCCAGGGTACGCAGTTTGCATTGTTGCACAATTGCGCCTGCATAGCTCTGCTGCGGTTGCAAACATTTTGGCGTGGCAGCCAGATAGGCTGGTCCCCATAGGACACTGCCAGCGGACTGGGTATAACTGCTTCTCGTTCCTCTCACCTGAGTGCTACTGATTCCAGCTTTGAAGTGTAGCACTCTACTCAACGGGAGCAGTAAGTTGAACCTCTACTTATGGCACTCTGTGAAAGTTTGGAGAACTGGAGCTCAGTTGTTTGGCACGTGACCACACTGCCTCCATCTGGCTCTAATTAACTTGCTGCTTACATCTGGCTGTAATGAGTCCACGGTTGTGTTCAGCCGAATGACCTCTGCCGGGAACACTCAGAATGAGGTTCTGAGTTATTGCAACATAGGAGCGTTTCATTGCTTTCAAGGCTTCTTAGGAAGAATTCCGGAATCTTGCTGCTGGCAGGCCTCCGGGTGCTCCGGTTGAACATCTCCTTGTAAATCCCCTGTGGTTTCTTGTACACCGGTGAAGTTTGGCCAGGGTACGCAGTTTGCATTGCTGCACAATTGTGCCTGTATAGCTCTGCTGCGGTTGCAAATATTCAGGCGTGGCAACCAGATAGGCTGGTCCCCGAAGGACACTGCCAGGGGACTGGGTATATCTGCTTCTCGTTCCTCTCACCTGAGTGCTACTGATTCCAGCTTTGAAGGCTACACTCTACTCAACCGGAGCAGTAAGTTGAACCTCTATTTATGGCACTCTGTGAAAGTTAGGAGAACTATAGCTCAGTTGTTGGCACGCGACCACACTACCTACATCTGGCTCTAATTAACTCACTGCTTACATTTGGCTCTAATTAGTCCACGGTTGTGTTCAGCCGAATGACCTCTGCCGGGAACACTCAGAATGAGGTTCTGAGTTATCGCAACATAGGAGCGTTTCATTGCTTTCAAGGCTTCTTAGGAAGAATTCCGGAATGTTGCTGCTGGCAGGCCTCTGGCTGCTCCGGGTGAACATCTCCTTGTAAATCCTCCGTGGTCTCTTGTACACCTGTGAAGTTTGGCCATGGTACGCAGTTCACATTGCTCCACAATTGCGACTGCATAGCTCTGCCGCTGTTGCAAACATTCAGGCGTGGCAGCCAGATAGGCTGATCCCGGTTGCACCCTGACCGTAGAGTGGGTATATCTGCTCCTCGTTCCTCACCGGAGTGCTACTGATTGCAGCTTTGAAGGCTACACTCTACTCAACCGGAGCAGTAAGTTGAACCCTTATTTATGGCACTTTGTGAAAGTTTGCAGAACTAGAGTTCAGTTGTTTGGCACGCGACCACACTGTCGACATCTGGCTCTAATTAACTCACTGCATACGTCTGGCTCTAATTAGTCCACGGTTGTGTTCATCCGAATGACATCTGCCGGGAACACTCAGAATGAGGTTCTGAATTATCGTAACATAGGAGCGTTTCATTGCTTTCAAGGCTTCTTTGGAAGAATTCCGGAATCTTGCTGCTGGCAGTCCTCCGTCTGCTCCGGGTGAACATCTCCTTTTAAATCCTCCTTGGTTTCTTGTACACCCGTGACGTTTGGCCAGGGTACGCAGTTTGCATTGCTGCACAATTGCGCCTGCATAGCTCTGCCGCGGTTGCAAACATTCAGGCGTGGCAGCCAGATAGGCTGGTTCCCGTAGGCCACTGCAAGCGGACTGGGTATATCTGCTTCCCGTTCTTCTCCCCTGAGTGCTACTGATTCCAGCTTTGACGGCTACACTCTACTCAACCGGAGCAGTAAGTTGAACCTCTATTTATGACACTCTGTGAAAGTTTCTAGAACTAGAGCTCAGTTGTTTGGCATGCGACCACACTGCCTACATCTGACTCTAATTAATCCATTGCTTACATCAGGCTCTAATTAGTCCACGGTTGTGTTCAGCCGAATGACCTCTGCCGGGAACCCTCAGAATGAGATTCTGAGTTATTGCAACATAGGAGCGTTTCACTGCTTTCAAGGCTTCTTAGGAAGAATTCTGCAATCTTGCTGCCGGCAGGTCTCCGGCTGTTCCGGGTGAACATCTCCTTGTAAATCCCCCGTGGTTTCTTGTACACCGACGAAGTTTGGACAGGGTACGCTGTTTGCATTGCTGCACGATTGCGCCTGCATAGCTCTGCCGTGGTTGCAAACATTCAGGCGTGGCAGCCAGATAGGCTGGTCCCGGTTGGACCCACACCGTGGAGTGGGTATATCTGCTTCTCGTTCCTCTCACCTGAGTGCTAGTGATTCCAGCTTTGAAGTCTACACTCTACTCAACCGGAGCAGTAAGTTGAACCTCTACTTATGGCATTCTGCAAAAGTTTGGAGAACTAGAGCTCAGTTGTTTGGCACGCAACCCCACTGCCTACATCTGGCTCTAATTAATTCACTGCTTACATCTGACTCTAATTAGAATCTTGCTGCTGGCAGGCCTCCGGCTGCTCCGGGTGAACATCTCCTTGTAAATCCCCCGTGGTTTCTTGTACACCCGTAAACTTTGGCCAGGGTACGCAGTTTGCATTGCTGCACAATTGCGCCTGCATAGCTCTGCCGCGGTTGCAAACATTCAGGCGTGGCAGCCAGATAGGCTGGTCCCCGTAGGACACTGCCAGCTGACTGGGTATATCTGCTTCTCGTTCCTCTCACCTGAGTGCTACTGATTCCAGCTTTGAAGGCTACACTCTACTCATCCGGTGCAGTTAGATGAACCTCTATTTATGGCACTCTGTGAAAGTTTGGAGAACTAGAGCTCAGTTGTTTGGCACGCGACCCCACTGCCTACATCTGGCTCTAATTAATCCATTGCTTACATCTGTCTCTAATTAGTCCACGGTTGTGTTCAGCCGAATGACCTCTGCCGGGAACACTCAGAATGAAATTCTGAGTTATTGCAACATAGGAGCGTTTTCACTTGCTTTTCAAGGCCTTCTTTAGGAAGAAT
>NW_012286713.1:0-1529 GCF_000151885.1 Dipodomys ordii
AAAAAAAAAACTGAATTGTCAGCCCAGGCACTTTCCAGGAACTTCCCTACAAACAGTACTATGCGCTGGCGGGGTGGAAATCTCGCAATCTCTCTCGTGCTTTCTTACTTCTCTCCCCCCACCCGTTACAATTATTTATGGAGACTTAATGAGAGAGCAAACCTAGTGTGAAAGGAACTCAAGAAAGTGCAGCTTCTAAAAATACACCTAAACAGTTCTACTGTCTTCATTGTTACCAACTGACGTTCTTCAATTCATGCCATGAACCTAACAGCTCCACACTCTTACAAAGAGGAAAAAAGTACAAACTACGTTTTCTCTTTCTGAACCCCTTTAGCTTGGAGTAAACAGTAGTAATTTTCTGTTGTCATACTCCATGCAAATTTCTCCAAGGAAACACCACACAAAACAAAAGACCTGTTAACTTCCTTAGAGCTGGGGGTGGGGGTGGCAGAAGGGGGTGGCGGGGGTGGGGGGGGGAGAAGGCTGAAGTTGAGATCGAGCTTCAGTTTCTTCTTTATCCAGGGGTCCTGGGCCTGCAGGCACCCTAAGTTTCAAAGGCGGCCTTGGGAGTTTACCTATTTGAGAAGATGCCCTGGAGCCTTAGGTCTCCGGTTCAGGAAATCTGCATTTCTTTTCCTCTTTGCCCCAGCTTTTTGGGGGGTGACATTGGACTTCCATAATGGGCATTTTGATCTAGTGGGTGGCAAAGAAGTACGACTGCCGGCCTGAGGTTAAACAGATACAATGTATTCAGAGGGGCTGGGTAGCAGCGAGGGGGTCTGCGAGGGAGGCCCCCTCATCCGCCTACCGCCACGTGCTCCTCAGTTGGGGTGCCGAGCTCCAGGCTAGGGCTGAGAGCGGCCAGAGTGAGCTGCAGGGACCAGCAGAGCCGGCTGCGGTGGGGGCGGGGGAATTCAGCTCCACAGACTATTAACGGGGGTTTGGGCCAAATGCCCCTAGAGCGACACACCCCGCTAGGCGAGGTTGGGGGCGTTCGGGCCTCTCACCTGACTTCCTCCTCCTCTGGCACACACACACACACACACACACACACACACACACACACACGTCTCCCCTTTTCTGCCATCCCCACCTCAACCCCCAAGCCAAACAACGAACAACAAGAGGAAGCCGAGGGCGGCCAGAGGAGGGGTGCGCATGGCGGGGGGCCCTAAGAGGTGAGGGGCGAAGGGTGGCGGGCGTCCCCCCTAAAGCGCACTTGCCAGCGCCCACACTTACCCTCGCCGCCGAGGGTCCGATCTTCGGCGCCAACCCCAGCGCGCGCCCCCTCGCCCGCCCCACCCCGTCCTCCGGCCCGCCGCCCCCAACCCCGGCCGGCGCGCGGGGAGGGAGCCCCGGAGCTGCGAGCGACAGCGGCAGCGGCGGCGGCGGCGGCGGCGGCCGTGGCGGTGGCGCGGCTCGAGCTCGACTCAGCTCGGGCTCCAGCGCGCCTGCGATCACCGGCGGCCGCGGGGGCTCCGACCGCCGCCAGGGGGAGAAGCCAGGGCGGGCGCTTGGAGAGGCGG